>NC_071121.1:12416250-12722857 GCF_024256425.1 Clarias gariepinus
GATTTAAATAATATTCCATTTTTATTTATTTATATGTACAGCTCTTTTTTTATAGTTATTAGATTTTTTCCCCCAAAATGCCTAGGGTGTAATTACTTTATGACCTCTTCTTCTTCTTCTTAGTCTTTCGGTTGTTCCCTTTCAGGGGTCGCCACAGCGAATCATAATTACTTTATGATCAATCCCAAGAATAAGGAAAAACTCACTGAGGAATTAAAAAAAACTTGAGCGCATTGATATAGCACAGTGATATTATTCATTCTTTGAAGCACAAAGTGCACTGATGTTGTGAAGTTTTCACCCTCTTGAACTTTTCTATATTTTCTAAAGTTACAACCCTAAAAAGTAAAATTTTCTTAAAAGGGGTTTGTAAATACACCATATAGTCAATAATACTGTGGGGGAGAAATCAACGTAGTTTGGAAAATTAATGCAACCAGAATTCAAATTAAGTCCTTCTGTGTGGAATAAAACTTATATGACAATCCTAAACTTATATGATAAGTTTTATCGAAATAAAACATTTTTGAATTCTTGAAATTAAATCCAAGTGTAACTCCAGGTCAGGTCAGACTTTTTGGAATAATGGTTAAAGACACTGGAGACTCTGCAAAGATGTGAAAGTTTGTTTGGTCTGATGATGCCAAAGCTGATATTTTGGCCTTTTTACAAAACACTATGTTTGGCAGAAACCCACTGCTCATTATCTTCCCCACAGTGAAATATGGTGGAATGGGATGTTTTATTTACAAGGACTGGAAAATTGGTCTGGGTTGAGAACAAGAAACTTCTAGTCTGGGGCAGAACTTTACCTTGCAGCAAGACAACAATCCTAAGGATACTGCAACATCTACAATGGATTGGTTCTAAACCAAGATCCTAATGGTTTGAGAATAGTCCATTCAAAGACAAAACCCCTCATTCCCACGGAGGGTCTGCGGCAAAACTTTGCTGTGGCCATAGCTTACATCCAATCCAAGAAAACATGAGCAATTTTGCCAAAACAAACTGCCAAAAATATCAGGATCCAGATGTGCAAAGACAAAAAAAAAGACTTATCCCTGAAGACTTGCAGCTGCACCCGCAGCCAATGCTGGTGCTATCAAGTATTGACACAACCAAAAGAAAATAAATTTTTAAATCAACCTTTGGAAGATAAATGTTCTTCAAACGTTTTAGATTGTGAAAATCAAACAGATAAAATCCAAATAAACCCAATTCCAATTCTAAATTGTAACAAAACACAGAAAGTTCAAGGTGGTGATTACATATACAAAATGCTGCATGTGACAGCTGAAACTGGCATGCACTAAAACGGGTGTTCAGCCTAATACAGAAGCAACACTCGAGTTTATAAAAAGCCAACAAGACCTTATTAAACAGGGACATCAGGTGTAAACCCTGCACCCACACAGGATCAATAAATACCCCTGCGCTAAAATTTTATAATGGGAAGTAAGTGCAGTGGGATGACACCAACAGCATCTTTGTGAGATGCTATACTTCTTTTGAATTCACAAAAACAGGAAGTTATCTATCAAGTAAAATTAAAACAGTAAGAATACATTCATTCCTTGAGATCTTTACACTTCTAGACTTTTACCGTAAGAAACATGTAGCCGCAATTGACTGAAACTAGAGATTTTTATATGTATATATATTTTAAAGTGCAGTCTATATCTTTAAAGCGCAATTAATATGCCTGCATATTGCATAAACTATGATAAAAGTATTTATATATGAGAATTTATATAATCCACATTAAAAATGGAAACAAATCTTGAGATTATGTTATATTGGTCCTGTAAAAAACATATACCTCTCTATTAAAGTATGAAAATACAATAATAAATCTACACAAGGAACTGAACTACGTAGTTTATTTTAAACACAAAGGATTTATATTTTTATTTGATCAATGAAAAAAATTATTACATAAATTTAAAAAAATTATGTTATATTCTGTCATCATGTGTAAAAAATAAATAGAATCAGACAGGGAAGTTTTTTCCCTTTCAGAAAATAATGGTATTTTGTTTTTACATGCAGAATAATAACATAACCACCCTGACGGATGAAACTTTCTGCAAGGGCAATGACACACACTACATCAGGCACAACATGCAAGAGGTGCGTCTGGATGGAAACCCACTGATACTAGCCCAGCATCCAAACAGCTTCATCTGTCTGAAGTCTCTTCCATTCGGCCTCTACAACTAAGCTGAATTCCAGTGAAGTGACTGTAGAGAGGACACACTCACTCTGCAGTTGTCTAACTGCACCTGGAGCTAATATGATCGAACATGGTTATTATTCCAGGCACTCTTAATATCTGCAAAAGGCTTTAAAACTTGGCCTAGTCAAGACTTTGCTTTGCGTTAGACATTGGCAATGTCTAAAACCTCAACCTACTGTACTAAGTAGTATATCAAAATAGTATACCATCTGTGGTAAATGTATCAGGAAATATTTTAAAGCATGTGTCGCATGGGGAAATAAACTGTAAAAAAATGTGCATAGAAAGATGAAGTACCTGTAAAAGTGAAACATACATTTTATGAAGTTTGGCAAAATGCTTGAAAAAGATGACAAAAAAATAAAATAAAATGTTTATGACTAGAATGGTGTGCATTTATAAGCAGATATTTTAGATTTCAATAAATATGTTTTTGTTTATTATAAATGACAAATGTTTATTTTAGTTCTGATTCTGGAAGTACATTTATCCCATCTTCAATTTTCTGTTGGTATTCCCTCTCAGATTGTTTTCTTCTGTAGACATCATCTGAAGTGAAAAAGAAAGGTCTCATCAGTACTGGTTACTAGAGATGAGGGGAAAAACAGTTTCAGTTATGAATATTGATTCTTTTCTGCAGTGATTCACATATTGCCACACTGACTCCAAAACAATAATAAAAAAAAAAACTACCACAACATTTTTTACATTTATAAAAGAGATGAACCGGTTTTGTGGCCAGTGCCCAGAATCGCCTGGTTTTAAGTTTGATTACTTGTGACTGGCCGATCAGCCTCAGATAGAAACGATTCTGAATCGAGCGCAGGAGCTTCGGAGTGCACAACAGAAATGCATTCTTATGGCATTACATTATTGAAAATCATATGCATTAAAACACACTTTTGTGTGCCCTGTGATGAATTGGCACCCCTGTCTCATGCCCTAAGTCTCCTGGGATATAGGCTGCAGGCCCTCTGCGATCCTGTGTACAGGATAAAGCGGTGTAGACAATCAATGAAAGAGTAATGAGTAAGTAATTATTCATTAAACTTTATTAAAGATTTACATATAATGTAAATATACCGCAGCTTAGTCCCATCCCTACTGGTTACCAATGCTGGGCTTATAATATGACGAAATTTGCAGAAAATGAAAATGTGTCTAGATCTTATCTACACAAAATATTTAATACCAGTTTTATGCTTTTCCCTGAAGTTCTTTTGTCTGCTATGGAGCTCTTAAATGCTCTTTACATCTTAAATGCTCGCTGACGCGCATAAATACAGGGTAACACAAAAACTTACAAAAGGTCTCTTGTCCTATTCGCACGTTAATCATGACCCACTCCATGACACCGCCGATGCAGAAGAAGATGGGCAAAAATCGGTAAATCCCGAAACGCCGTTTCCCTGGTACAAGACTCAGGATATAGTTAATCTTTTTGTTTTTTGTAAACATGTCGCCTCCTTCGCAAAGTGTTTGAACTTAAACGTTTACTGTTAGCATTAACGAAGACCAACTGACAACTCGTACGCATCAAAACGTACGCATGTTATTCAGTTACGACGTGACATTTTCTCGTCCTTCCCGCTGCTCTTTATAATCATGCGTGTCACTGAGGGCTGACATGACAGGGTAACATGGCGGTGTTTACGCCATTGCGCATGCTCAGAGCGCGTTAGAGAGGATTGTACCATGTGGAACTTTCAGGAAGGGGGGCAGCAGCCATTTCTTTCGCATACATTTCGTGTAGTTACCGAATCAGACCAAACCAATATTGTTTTAATGGAAAACCCCAGTTATGAGGTCTGTATGTACACGTGCCTAATACATACATACATACATACATTTAATTAGGTATACCCGTTAAATATTGATGCACTAATTTTTCTGTAATTTATTTTAAAAAAATGAATCTCAATTTATAGATTCATTAAATTTCGTGTGAAATTTCTTTCTTTCTTTATTATTATTTTTTTTATGATTTTGGCTTACAGCTTCATCCAGCATCTCTACACTTCATTTCAACTTTGAGGAAGTTACTATACATACACTATAAATACATCTATCACATAGGGGAGGCTCAATCATTGACCCCCTTCACAAGGAAGGTAAAGTGAAAAGTTTGGTAGGAAAAGGTGCACAAACGGGTATGACTGCAAGCTTAAGAACATTGTCAAAGAGAGCAGAGTCAAGAACTTGGGTAAACGTCAAAAGAAGTGGAGTGAGTCAGTGCATCAAGAGTAGCCAAGATCTTTTCTGGGCTAAGGATGAAACAAACCGGACCAATGCCCTTATTAGATGAAGGTAAAGTTTGCATTTTATTTGGAAATCAAGGTCCCAGCATCTGGAGAAAGAGTGGAGAGGCAATCCAAGTTGCTTAAGATCCGGTGTAAAGTTTCCACACTTGGATATGGTTTGGGATGCCATGTTATCTGCTCGTGCTGGACCACTGTGTTTTATCAAGTCCAAAGTAGGGCCGTAAAAAGCAGCCATCTTATAGGAGATTTTAAAGCACTTCATGCTTCCACCTGCAGACAAGTGTGGACAATTTTCTATCAATCTTAAGTATCACTCTTAAGAAGTATTCAAATATTTTAAGAAACTGTCCCCCCCCCTCCCCGTTATTTTGTAACAGGTACATAACGATGTTTTCATTATTTAATAATTTTAATCAACCACTTTATTATGGTCAAGGTTATGGTCCAGATCTTGCATCAGCAGAAACACCACCAAGATATGATGCGAGTTCACCACCGGACAACATGCACAAACACATTATCACTCAGATTAATTCAACTACCTCAAAACATTGAGACTTGACTGATAAATCAACACATGCAAACATGACAACAACAATAAAAAAACTCACATTAGATTTGGACAGGTTGAAATTACACTTAAAAGGACAACAAGAATACAATCAAAAAGTGGTCTCATTTGACAATTTAATTCATTAGGTTCATTTTATAACATGCATGCATTCACTGTAATATTGCACATAGTGCAAATTCTTTGTAGAATTATTATAGAGTGAATATATGAACATTTATGTTTGCTACATGATTGAAAGCTGTCTGCATATTTGTGGATCCTATAGTGGGCTACAGCACATGGATTAAAATTGTCCTAACCTTCATGACAATTTGACAATACCTGGAATGATCTTATTAAAAAAAAAAGAAAAAAAAAACCCAGCAAACTAAATAAAACGATCATTTGGTCAATAACTGTTAAATCACTATTTTCCTTTTCCCCTCATTATTGAGTTTGGTCACAAACTGATATATATATATATATATATATTAACTTATAGCATTGGCATCAGCAGTTTACCACTGTTTGTAGCTTTGTTATGCCTTCTATTCTGTCAGTCTTCTACTTTGTAAGCGAGCCTGCAGAAGGTCCAGTGGTGCTCTACTGTGTTTTCATTGGCACGCTCACTCATGTGGTGGACCCGGGTGTTCCGGATTGTAAAGCCCTGTTTAGTGATGTAGTCCATGAGGTGAACCCTGAGAGATACCTCTTGATGGTAGTCACAAGGTCCAAAGGTGAAGGACACTTGACAGTCTCTTGTGTCCATCATGTGTTTATTCCACTTAGTGAAGTTGTTGGAGATTCCCTCCAGCAGCGAGTGTACTTTAGTGGTTATGGTCAGCTGGGTGATGATGACAGCTACAGGGTTTGAGTACTTGGAGAGTTTGCGGGTACTGGACAGCTCTACCACCTGTTCAAAGGTGTCTAGAGGGTACAGTGGCTTTGGGTCATTGAGGCATTGGATTAAAGGTTCGATTTGATAAAAATCAGCTTCTTTACGCAGAAGATCCATCTCCATGAAGTCAGCTGGCAGAGTCAGTTCAGATGTGCGCAGGAAGTTCAGTATGTAGCGAAACAGAGTGCCATCCCTGTCAATAAAGTAGTTTCCTTGAGCATCTCGCGTGGTGGGTAAATCACCCCCGAACATGGCACCCAGCATAGAGTCGGGGTACCGCTGGAGGGTGGACATTGAGGTGGTGTAGAGGTGACCTCCAACATTTAAGGTGACTGGGTGAGTCATCTGAAAAAATTAAAGGAGATTAGAACACTGAGGAAGTATACACAGAAAAAAGGTTGTATTTAGAACGGTTTGGTCCATTTATACACACAATTATATAAAAAAATAAATAAATAAAAGAAGAAGGAGAAAAGATTTATACACATACAATTATATAAAAAATAAATAAATAAAGGGAGGAGGAGGAGAAAAGATTTATACACACAATTATATAAAAAATAAATAAATAAAGGGAGGAGAAGAGGAAAATTTTGTAAACTGAACCCTTCCACATACACTCCAGCACTGCCACCACCCACCTACTCTTAGCTCCAATACCAACATTGGCAATTTCAAATAAGCACTTCGGGTTGCAAGACAGTAGTCTTGTGGGAAGACAGATAAAGTCTCAAACAACCATTTATAAATGCACGGTTTCAACACCGCACTCTGTTTTCCATATGTATACTAAAAATGATTATAAACCAAATGTAAAGCCAGCTATTTCAAAACAAACAAAAAAAAAATATTTTCAGATTAGTTTAGGACAGTTATATTCACCCCTTTAAATTTTAGGTCCCTTGACCGAGAGCTGCATTAATTAAAGAATGGCTCATATTGTTTAAAAATATTTAACACTTTATATAGTACATATTTATCAACTTAAATTATGATAATATAAACAGCAGTTTATTTAACCATATTTACATCTATATTTTTGCTGACTAGTCTTGAGATGCAAAAGTATGTTGCCTGACCTTGCTTAAAGCAAAGATTTTGATAATGTCCTTGAAGTCCGTTCTGGACCGGTTTTCTCTCAATGGATGGTTACTGAGTCAATCAAGTTTTTTCTGGCTTATTGCTGAGCACATTTTGTAAAAACAAAGTATAGTATGATTTTACTAAATGAATGCTTGGCTCCAGCCACCTGGCCAAGTATTTTGACCACACCATTTTCACAACAGAGTGTGCGGTTTCAGAGGTGGTACATTGGTGTAGTGGGTAGCAATGTCGCCTTGCACCTCCAAGTGTCTGGGTTTAATTCCCGGCCAGGCTCGATCCCTGTCTCTGTGTGCATGAAGTTTGCATGTTCTCCCCGTGATTGGTGGGTTTCCTCCGGTCCCCCAACCCCCCACAGTCCAAAGGCTAACTGGCATTCCCAAATTGCCCGTAATGAGTGTGTGTGCCCTGTGATGGCTTGGCACCCTGTCCAGGGTGTACCCTGCCTCATGCCCAAAGCCTCCTGGGATAGGCTCCAGGTCCCCGTGACCCTGAATACAGGATAAAGCGGTATAGAAGATGAGTGAGTGAATGACCAGATCTTATATAAATCACCATGTCTACTGCAAGTACAAAATCATTACTAAACCTAAGTGGCAATTCGATTGATACTGCAATTCTGTAAGTATCAGGGTTTTATAAATATGCTAATTCAATATTTATTTCCTAATTTTATTATCAAACAAAGTCAGAATTCTTAGCTTTATTCAACAGCTTCACACCTTGTGCTAAGCAATTGTGAGCTTCTAACATGTTTTAAAAATAATTAGCAGTTGTGGTGTTTTGAGACTGGTGTAAGTGTATGTATTAAGTGGGTCTGAGACTAATTTGCTTGCAGAGTTTGGATGAAAAAGGCTGATCGGTGGTTTTTTTAATGGGTGCAACTTTTGAAACCATAACGCCATAAAAATGCATTTCTGTTGCACCACTTAGAAGCTTGTGCACTTTTCACGGGATCAGTTATGTCCAACGTGATCAGTCATGCCTGATTAAGCTAAAAAAACCAGCCAGTTACAGTCTCTAGCAACCGGTGCATCTCGATTATAAATTTCATTTCATAAAAATCGAATTGGGAGTCAATGTGACGATACATGAATTGGCACACAAAAGTCATAACTCATAAATAACTTGATCTTTCCATCACACCCCATCTCTACTCAGGAACTCTTCAATAAAAAAATCCAGATGGGTGTTTGATAAAGTGATGATATAATCATTGTGTTCTTACACACACACGGTCAGTATTATTGCTGTGCTGGGAAGAACTCATGATTAAAAGAATAGAGTATCTGATCAGTGGTGGTTCTAAGGTGGTCCTCCTACTTAGGACTTCTAACAAATTGTTATTTTAGCATAACACAATGTTGTGGCTACATTTTTAGACCTAAAATATCCATCATAAAGTGTATAATACAGTAAATACATGTACTGTCGTGGCTTCCAAAACAGAACAGGCTATTTCTTTGAGCCAGACAGTTTTAATTTCTTAATTTTATACATATAGAATCCATTTTTATAATAGGTAAATAACGTGTTAAGCCAAATCATCAATGACATTAACAAATACCTAGCCTAAAATTATAGGCTTAGAGGGACACATTATTATAGTCAGGACTATACAGTTTCAACTCACCCTATTCCCCCAGTCTCCATTATCCATTTCATTAGACTTTGTAGACTGCTCAGGCTCACAGCGAAAGCAAAGATCTGCAACCCGAAACATAAAGATCTCAAGCTATATAATAATTTGCCTTTATAAACAGATCAGATGATGATTAACTAAAAAATAAATGTGAAGTGCACTTGAGCATGCCGGGAAATGCAGTGTACAGTATGACATGATGTAGCTAATGACATAAAGACAGGATCTGATCAAAAGACATGCCGAAACCGAAACATATAACTTAACTAACAAGCAACGTTTAGTTCATCTATTAATCAGGCAAACTCCATAGCACCATGACGAACGTTTAAAGTGATAACTGCTTAAGTGCTTAAATAGCTGTAGTGATAGCCTTGGCCCGTTAAGGCTAATACTGCTAGCAGCGTTTACAATGAAAGCGCCAAGCATCCTGCACAGGGACGTGTAAACTCACACGATGTACATCAACGAAACAAACACAGTTTTGCAGTGAAACAAAGACATTCTTTTTACCTGTCAACAGTGCTGTTTATTTGGTTTGCAAACGAGCCGCAGGAGAGAGTTAGCATGCAGATTAAATCCTGCTGGAGACGCGACAACCCAGACGCGTAGTCAGCAGTCACGTGACACATACTGCCCTGCCTTTATGTTAATCAAAAATCCGGGTAGGTGTGTAACAGCGCACGAGAGGAGACTTATCTTTAAATTATGGAAGGTCAGAACTGTTCCCAGTGGCTTAGCGGTTAGCACCTTATACCTTAGGGTTTCAGGTTCGATTCCCCCGATTGCCTCTGGGTCTGTGTGCATGGAGTTTGCATGTTCTCCCTGTGCTTGGTGTGTTTCCTCTGGGTACTCTGTTTTTCTCACACAGTCCAAAAATATACGGATTAAACTAATTTGCATTACCAAATTGCCTGTAGTGTGTGAATGACTCTGTGAGTATGTGTGTGTGTGCCCTGAGATGGATTGGCACTCTGTCCAGGGCGTACCCTGTCCTGTTTTTCGGGATAGGCAACCCTGTCTGTAAGGCGGTATATACGATGGGTGAGAAATGTTTCCAGTATAATAACCGAGTGATGTCATTGTTTGTAAATACTTTACATAGAAAAAGTGAAAGTTGCCTAAAATTATACATATATACGATGTATACAGTATCATTGCACCTCCAGGGTACAACTCCCACAGTTCAAAGACATGCAGGTTATTCTAACTGGTATTTCTAAATTGCCGTAGTTTGTGAATGTTTGAGGTCCTACCATGGTCATAAAATTTGAATAAATACAATGGTCACCACTGGCCTCCATGGTTCAGAGTTGAACTACACAGGTTACTGGATGGACATACAGTATATATTGTATATATATATATGTTTAAAAAAAAAAAAAAAAAAGAGCTTTAAAACAGGTTTTCTCACAGGCCCCTTTCACTGCTCAAGTGTAATGGTTAGCAGTCTCACCCTGCACCAACAGAGTCCGGGTTCGTGCATGGAGTTTGCATGTTCTCCCCGTGCTTGGTGGGTTTCCTCTCACAGTCCAAAGATATGCAAGTTAGGCTAATTGGCGTTCCCAAATTTTCCACACTATGTGTGTGTGTGCCCCGTGCTTGGTGGGTTTCCTCTCACAGTCCAAAGATATGCAGGTTAGACTAATTGGCGTTCCCAAATATCCCACACTATGTGTGTGTGCCCTGCGATGGATTGGCACCCTGTCCAGGATGTACCCCGCCTTATGCCCTAAACCTCCTGGGATAGGCTCCAGGTCCCCGTGACCATGATTACAGGATAAAGCAGTATAGAAGATGAGAGAGTGAGTGAGTAACTTCAATATCTGGAATTTTCACATCAACTTCTGCGTCTAACTGGCTACTATTCCAGACCAGTCACACTGGAGTGTTTGATGAGTAAGGGTTTGGTGCCATTAAGTAGCTGACATACCAAACTGGTGTCCTCCACCTATCAATCACTTCCTTTGTGAGTTTTGTTGCTGCTCCTCTTTCGACCATATCAGGACCTGAACTGTGTCATTCTGGTACTCCCTTGAGTTGTTTTACTTTTCTTAGGAAAGCATTTTTTACTCCACTTCTGTTGTACATAAGGGTGGATGGGTCCTGAATCCATAGATATTTCATATCCCAGTGTGGAGTCGTACTATGGGAATCTTCTTCAACATAGGTGAGCCCTTCTCTTATGATTTCAAGTTCCTTCTCTTCCGCTAGGGTAATTTCTTTTCCTCCAGGCTGTCAAATGCCATAGTGGCACCCTCCGTAGTCAGCAGGCTGGTTCGCAGGCTGCACCAATACTGTCCGTCTTCCACCATTCAAGAAAATCCTGGTTACTTGCCAGTGAGCTGTTTCAGTCTTATATCTTTCCCCTCTTTGGATCACTTTGGGGCTTCAGCTATTTCAAAATTTTGAAAAGATATTTTCACTCTTTGTGGCACAAGTCTCCCCTCTTAGCTGATAAGAAGTTTAATCATGGCTGATAAGAAATTTTATCTTCTCTGGTTTTTGCAATTCTTTGAGGTCTACCTCTGGAAAGAACTTTTTAAGTTGCTCTGGAGTTATGCTTGTGAGTTTTAACTCTAATCCTGAGGAGGTAACTTATTGTGCTTACTCTGTGAGGGCAATCTACCCTTTGGATTAACTCTTTAGCCATTCTTGGCTGATTTCCATTTACAGCAGAAATTTAGTTCTTTAACAATTTCCAGGGCAATTATGTTAATAATTTTGTCCATAATGGTTCTCTAACACTGTGAAGATGTCAGCTGCAGTGTTGTAGGAGAATAGCCTGAGCTCTTTAGCAATCTTTTTATCAATGCTGTTCACCAGCTAGCAAACTCGTTGCTAAATTCTTTCAGCTTTCATATACGACCCTCTAACTCTGCTCTTTCAGTTGTTTGAGTCCATCCTTTCTAGTTTAAGAGAGCTTAAATTTCCTCTTTTACCAGTCTCATCAAGAGTTCCAGTTGCTCGTCATAGCCGATAACATTGACAGGCATGACACATCTCTGCTGTGGAGACAGTGTCTTGACACCTCAGCTTGTCCATATCTTTTCCAAAGATTAGTTTGCACTAGCTTCTATACAGAAGAAGTTAGCCTGCTTGGTGAAGCAACATTTTGCCAAATATTTCTCCTTGTTTAGTTGATCGACCGTTTTTCCTAAAGTTTCCTCTGCCATTTTGTTTGGATGTTATTCCCTTAACTTGTGTTAACAGCACTTTGTCTCTGGAATTTACTGAGCTGTTGATCTCTGTCTACACTTCTACACCTGGTTATCGACTGTCAAGTTATCTGAGAATTTGCACATCAACTTATGCTTCTGACTCCAATCCATCATAGAGACACAGGAAACAACTCCAGAATCACTTTTTAATTCTTGTATTTGGCAGCTTGGCAGGTTATACAACAGTTGTTCTAAGTGGATTCAACTAGTGGTCGATAACCCTAAATGAAAAACCACAAATAAAGAGATACATCACTACTTCTGATGAAATGAAAATAAATATGAACAAATGCAACAACAAAATACAGTTTGAATGAGCTTAGCACATACTATTTCATGAACTGTTTAAGCAAACATGTAATATGCACCATCATGTAAAAATTTTTGTGGATACATGGAAACTGCACTTACAGTGGTGTTCAAAATAATAGAAGTGTGAAAAAAGTGAGTAAAGCTCCATATCCATATAATACCTTTTCATTTAAATCACATAAATGCGTTGGACACTCTTCACATTCTATTCTGAATCACAACATAAAGAAATATGTGCTAAATGTATTATTAGTTTAATGTAAGTGAAGAAAAACAAATTTTAGTCTGTTAAAAAAATAGCGTGGATAGTGTGGAGTTCAATTAGAGAGGTTAATTATTCTGTGAAAAACAGGTGTCAAACAAGTTCCCCTTATTGTGCATTTCTGTCTGAAAATAAAATAGGTCGTTTCAGACATTGTTCAGAAGAACAACGTACTCCCTCCCCAGACAGTGAAACACTTCAGCTGGATCCAGTTGATGTGAGAAACACCCTACTTAAGGTAAACCCCAAGAAAGCTGCGGGCCCTGACAATACCAGGGCGTGTGCTTAGAGACTGTGCTGACTCTCTCACAGACGTCCTCACTGATATTTTCAACACCTCTCTGAGCCAAGCCACCATACCAACATGCTTCAACGCCACCACGATCAAACTGCTACCAAAGAAATCCTTAGCCACAACACTAAATGACTACCGGCCCATAGCACTTACGTCCATCATGATGAAGTGCTTTGAAAGGTTAGTCAAGGCCCACATACTGTAACATCCAGTTTTCTAATCACATTCGACCCCTACCAGTTTGCATACCGTCCTAAGCGCTTCATATCAACAGTACTTCATCTTTTCCTTTCCCACCTGGAAAATAAAAACAACTATGTGCAAATGCTGTTCATCGACTTTAGCTCTGCTTTCAATACGAACATCCCACAACAACTAGTACACAAACTTAGTGAAATAGGCATCAGCACCCCAATATGTATACTTTACTTTCTGACAGACAGTTAAAGTTGGCAAAAACTCCTCAGAGACCATCATCAACACCGGGGTCCCCCAGGGATGTGTGCTGAGCCCTCTGCTGTTCACGCTGATGACAAATGACTCAAGCGATCAGACTTATCAACTCCATTAAAATATACTAGGGACATGTTTACATTAAACATAACAAAAACAGCACAAACATAAATACGCACAATATAATTATATATCTCTGTGCTGCTATTTGCATTTGCACTTTACATTACGTATATTTATTGCACTCAATTCACTTCAACCATCATACTGCATTTTCTTGTGACACTGTAACATTTAAGTGGTAATCCGCAACACTCTAAATGTCATGCCATGTTATGTTTACTGTCTTACTGTCATAACCTGTGTGCACACCTGTTACTTGGTGTGTCTGTTTGTTATATGTGAGTTATAATTTTTTAAATGGAGATCAAAACCAGAAAGACGTGGAAGAAAACGGAAAACTACTATTTGAATGGATTAAAGAATAACAAAATTTACTCAAAGAACATCTAAAGTTAGCTGTGAATACTGTTACTATTAGAGAATGGCTATGTGAAGTCAAGCTATCAGCAAGAAGCCCCCACAAAGTCCCATTGTTGAAAAAAAGACATGTGCTGAAGAGGTTACAATTGCCAAAGAACACACTGACTGGCCTAAAGGGAAATGGCACAATATTAATTTAAATAATACAGTGAAGCATGGAGGCACAAGCATCATGATACGGGGATGCTTCTCGTACTATGGTGTTGGGTCTATTTATCACATTTCAGGGATCATGGATCAATTTGAGTACATCAGAATACTTAACGAGGTCATGTTGACTTATGCCGAAAAGGAAATGCCCTTTGAAATGGATGTTTACAAGACCATGACCCCAAACACACCAGTAAGCAAGCAGCATCTTGGTTCCAGACCAACAAGATTAACGTTATTGAGGGGCCAGCCCAATCCCCAGACCTTAATCCAATTAAAAACTTGTGTCCTGACATTAAAAATGCTGTTTCTGAGACAAAACTAAGAATTGCGGAGGAATTGTGGCATGTAGTACAATTGTAACAGATGTGAAGTTCTCAGAAACCATGGTTATACAAATAAATATTAGTTCAAAGATGCACAAGAGTGATTAAACTTCAAGCATTTTTGTTAAAAGGGTAAATTCATCACTTTGTAAAAATGAACAGACTAATATTTGTTTTTCTTCACTTACATTAAACTAATAATATATTTAGCACATTTTTCTTCATGCAGGGTGTTTAATGCATTTGTGTGATTTCAATTAAAAGTTATTTTATGGATATGGAGCTTTACTCACTTTTTTCAACACACTGCTGTCATTTTGAACACCACTGTACACAACAATTATAGCATAGCATAAGTTACTGTTTCTCCCTCGTATTGTGCACTATATTAATTAAACATTAATAACACAGATCCAAGAGATAATCAGTCCTTCATATAATTAAAAAGCGGAATTATCATACCATCAGTGGCCCTGAGATGACGAGCAGCCGATGCGCATCAGTCAATTCGTTACTTAATGCACATAGTTTCTTGACTATTTTACACGTAGTATTTAACACCTGCACTATTGTTATCTCATGTAGTACCTTACCTAGGGGTAGCAACTATGAGCTGTGGTTCTGTGTCATAAAAGGTCCTAGCCTCACTACCTCACTGGTGACTATGAGTTGATGTCATACTCTGACTGTGTCACAGTCGTTCCACATCAAATAAATTGGGCTACGCCATTCCACTTATTTTAGCTTCAGATATATATCATCATATTACTTAATTTGAAACATTTTATTCCGGAACATTCCATACACCGAATACAAGCTAGTGATGCTGCTTTAAAATGTAGACTTGATTTAATTAATAGCATGTTTCCCAGTTTTATTACAGACTGCAGTTTGATTTAATATGACATACTTGTTTTACAAGTCTAAAACTATGTATTAATTTCATTTAGTGACATTTAATTATATTTCATTCAGCATTAAAATTAATGTAATTAAACAATACAAAGACATGCATTGTAGGCTAGTTGCCATTTCCAATTTAGTCAAAGTATATGACTGGATGTGTGAGTGTGTGAGCTTGTTCCCTGCAATGGGCTGGCACCTTATTCAGGTGTACCCTGCCTTGTGCTCTGGAACCCTCACCATTCCCTTATCCTTATACGCATGATGAGCAATATAGACAATGTATAACAAAAAGTTAAATATAGTGATCTACTTGCTATTATCTTACTGCCTTGTCTGAGATGGCACATCTTAATACAAGCAAAAACAAATATACATACATTAAGGATTAGATCAATTTGGTCTGTAAGGAAGCACTAAAATTTCTTTTTGCTAGTTGTATTAAGCAAGCACTGCTGAGAGTTGATGAAGTCTAAGATCAGTTTGGCAGTGCGTTGAGGTCGCTCCATTACTACAGAATGGCCACAATTCTCCAGCACATCCACACGACAGCTTGGCAGAGCTTTAGCCAGCAACCATGCTCCAGACACATCTACTACCTGGAGAGAACATCGAAAAAGTGTGTGGGTGAGTTTGAGTTTGTGGTTTTATGACATAAGGATTGGGAGGAATAGCCAGCTAAGCATACAACCTAACCTGCCTGTTAAAGGACAATGCTATTTTATTATATTAAATGATATGCATCGGTTTTCCTGGGCAAAATAGTGAAAACTGCTCTATTCTAGGTCATAGGTTTCCTAAAATATGCCCATTCACTATTCCTTTGTCTTATCAATGGCTGTCTACATCGTGGCCTTAGACACTGAGAATGTAACTTTATATTTTGAACATACTTCAATAGAAAAATTTCTTGTAATTATCCTATGCTGGATATATTGGGAAACAGTAGTGCTATAGAATGCTTTTTGTGTAGCAGTCAGTAGACCCAGTGTAAGGTTTGTGGGGGAAACTGAGTCAAATGAGGGAAAAATGGAGGCTTTTTTTGCTGACTCACTGTTTACACTGTAGAATTCCAATTACTTTCAATGGCAAGAATTTGTAGCAAGGTTTAAAGGGTTTTAGAAGACTTTACTTATCTATGGTCTATGTGATTTCCCCCCCACCCCAAAAGAAGTAGGGATTTTGAGCCATTCAATGGGTCATGTTTAATTTTCTTATCAAATCAAAAATGAGAGAACTAGGGCAAGTGGGAACAAACGAGTTTAGCAAATGTCCAAAACTGAGATATGGCTATTTAGTTCTGAATCGTGACCCAATCCCATCAGTGGTATGAACGAAATTAAATGTCAAACTTTTGTGCTAGAAAATATACAATAAAAATAGTACACTACTAATTAACCACTACACTGCAAAACTGAGGCATTAAACTAAGGCACAGACCTAGAAGAATAATTATAATAATCGTTATGAACCATATTAATTTATTATGTCACTGTGAAAATACCATTTTATTTTTACATCACAGAAATAAAAATTTCAACACACTAGTATAGATGCATTAACAATATACCTATGTCAGACTCCAGTATTGTGCCATGTTCTCATATGAGTAAACAGTCATGGCCATTGTGCAGAAGTTGAATTTTTGACATGGCATTGCCATGTGCAAGTCATGTGAACACCTACCTTGTCCTGTTTTCCCCAAATAACTTGAAGAGAGGTGGTCATCAGGTGCATGTGTTCATGTAGGGCATATTTAGATTTCTCCTTTATAATCTCCATAAATACTAAAAAAATATATAAATTAGAAACATACAGTATTAGAATTAATTATGCAACTAAATATATGTATTCAAATACCACAAAGAAAGAAAATTCACGCTAACCTTCATGATAAAAGCTATTGTGTGGAAGTCGTACATCCACCAGTCCTTGAAGAATCTAAAAATACAGTAAATGTTAGCATCTTGCGCATATTTGAACAGAATATCACACCAAACCTACATCAAGTTCATGCTCAAAATCTCTGAAATGTGTACCTGTTGGGGGACTTTAAAGCGTACATGGGAGCAGAGTTTCAGCATATCCTCCATCTCTTGTGGCGTAGATGGGATAAGAGCAATGCCAAGTGTATACTCACTGAGCTCCAGCTCATGATTGTTCTTTTCAGATTCAGTCTTTGAAGGGTACTTTACACCTGAAGGGGTGGATTGAGGAAAAATAATAGGTTCCTTGTCCAATATATAGTATAAATTTAACACCATACAGTAAATAAGTATGTATATTTACATTTCCAGCACAGACAATAGTGTAAGAATCTCTTAGTAAGCAATTTCATAATAAATTCATAGTAATTTGATAGTAATTTATTTTATATTCCAATTTATAACGGCAAAAGGAATTTATTGCACAAGCCTAAAAAGAAAAATTATAATTTTTTTTCTAGACTTGTTATTTATTAAACAATCATTATGTTCATTAAAGACAAAAATTAGGTAAAGACTAACCAGTTGGACAGATGAGTGTCATACTACAAACGTCAGTGGGGTAGCAGGCTGCGTACACTCCCGCCACATTTCCTCCCATCGAATTGCCCACCAAGTGAAATGGTTTCCGGTTTAGATGAATAGTTTCTACAAACTTAGAGAAAACAGCAACCTGTACTACAAACAATGCCCACCTACAAAAACTGAACTTCAGGGAGCAAGTAAATGTCATTATCTGAAGTTCAAACCGAGCATCAGAATGGGAACGAAAAGTGACTTTGAACATGAGAATGGTTTACAGAGAATAGCATGAAAGAGAGAATGGTCTGAAAAAAAGTGAAAATATCCAGTGAGTGGCAATTCCATGGTCAAAAAGGCCTTTTAGAGGAGAGGTTAGATGAGAATTGACAGCCTGGTTCGAACCGATAAAAAGGCAATAGTAACTTAAATAACATCTTATTACACCTGAGGTATGCTGAAGAACATCTCTGAATGCACAATATGCCAAACCTTTAAGCAAACAGAAACCACTTGAACCACTCTTAAACCACTTTGAAACAAACCTTGAACCACTTCTGTCAGCTAAGAACAGGAAACTGAGGATACAATTTGCATGAGCTCACTAAAATTGGAAAACAGAAGATTGGAAAAACATTCCCTAGTCTGATAAGTCTCGACTTGACATTCAGATGGCAGGGTTAGAATTTGGCTTAAACAGTATGAAAGCCTAGATCCATCCTGATTTCTCTTAATGATTCAGGCTGCTGGTGGGAGTGTAGATTTTAAGATATGAACGTACATAATCAAGAAAAGACTTTATACTCACCCTATATGTTTTGATTTCATTCTATTACATATATATTTTCCCAACACAAAAGAGTAAATGTATTTTACCTGATAATGATTGTTGATAATGATAATGCAGTTTAATCCATTATATATAATATATTTTTGTTGCTTTTAGAATGAAACAGCCCCCTCTTGTCGTAATGAATTTTCTATAAAAGCTTTAAAAAAAAAAATGAAAAAAGAAAAAAGGAAATTCCAAAAAAAATTCCAACAACTACCTGGCGTATTCTCCTAACCTGTCCCTGGATTGAGTAGTCTTCTGCACTAGTACGTGTTGTCCCCTCATGCCCTGGCATGTCCACGCACAGAAGATGCAGATGTTTTGGAAGGTACTGTATACAATATGCAACAAAGTTGAATGAGCTAAAGTTAAATTACTTTAGCTTTTTGTTAATATAATAAAGAAACAGGTCTGCATTACACACCTTAATCAAAGACAACCATGTATCTTTGTGTGAAGAGAAATCATGCAGCATGAGGATTGATGGCCTGATGCTGGGCTTCCCTCTGGAAGAGTAACAGAACCGGTATCCACCACATTCTGCATGGTACACCTGAAGACCCAGGGTGCGCCTCCAGTACCTAGCAAGCAATAATAAATCATTTATACACTTTTTTTTAAATCATAGTTTTGATCCTTAATCTACGATATACAATACAAATATAGAACTAAATATTGCAGGGTTTGAACAGTTAGAGATTCTAAGGCCAAGTTTTTTTATAGTTCCCAAAACAGTTCAACATAGAAATCCTTTGTCAAATACAAACGGTTTCAGAAAAAAACATTTATTGGTTCTAGATTTAAGAATACAGGAGAAATGTTTAAAAGAGGTGTGTTACTGTAGTTGTCCTTCTAGAATTTTTTTTAAAGAGTTCCAAATAAAACACTTTAAAGAGCCTAAGAATACATTATCTAGTGATCTCTTTAGGACACTGTCAAGAACACCTTTTTAAAAAAATATATTCAAGACTGTTGTAAGGATTTCCCTAGAGGAATAAATTAAACAATACATAAGCGTGTCAGATTCAACCTAGTGTAATTTCTATTTCTATAAGTCTTATTTCTGTAACCTGCAAGATCGGTTAAAAAAAGTAGAAATGTATAGAAATTGCAATTAAATAATAATGATACTGTTAAATGTACTTTTACAATTTACAAATGAAAAACAGGTTTACAGTGCATAAGTTAATTTACCAGAAATAAAATTTAATGAGTGATGAAGGCCACAGCATAAAGGATGCCATGAAAAGTAGAAGTGGAACAGCGAGTGTCCCCAAAGCGATGACAAATAAGGTCACCACCTCCAGATCCATAGAAACTGAACTATGGAAAGCAGCCGAAAAGGACTCTATCCATAAAACAAAGCAGATAAAGAAAAACAGACTCCGGACAGTTAGTAAGATATTTAGTAAAATATTTATTAAGATAGATTGCAAACTCTCATATACAAGATTAACATACTCATATAATGGACACTGCAGCAGGGTTGCCTTCATGTCTCAGACTAATCAATATGTATAACCCAGTTTTTGTATTTGGATGATGCCATTACAATGTATTAATGCCTTTTAATTTTGTATGTCTACGCTCTTGAATAGCAACAAAATACAGATAAAATTATGATTGCAACAGATGTATCGTATTAACAAATAATCCAGTAAGAGGAAATGTTTGTCAGGAAAAAAATGACATTTTAGAGCACTGAATAAACAAATTGTAAACTTACTTGTACTGTATTATTCCATTTGTCTGAATTCAATAAAGCGTATCAGCAGGACCCCCTTGGATAACATCTGAACTTTCCAGTAAAATCCATTGTTGTCTCATTTTTTCCTTGCTGTGCTACATGGTTTCATATGTTTTAAATGCTCTGGCAGCCAACAGTGAACTGAGCTGGCAGAAGGAAAATGTAGGCAACTATTTGAAGGGTTCCTGTCACAGAAGCAATTTCATTGATTAGATTAGATCAATTCAAATGGAACATGGTCAGGTTTTACTTCATCATGTCCTTCTTTCACTACAATTAAAGTTTAAAGTATTTAGGTTTTTAGGCCTACATACAGTACATGTAACTATTATGCACATGCATACCACTAACACCTTTTACAACATATTGTAGATACAAAAAAACAATTTTAGTAATTAGGCCACAGAATGTTATTAGTGGTTCCATGTTGACCAACAAGGCCTTAGTTTCCATTGGTACCTTTGCTATTGTTCAGCACGGATGCTTAGCCAGCTTACTCTAACATGGACCCAAAGCTTTGGCATCTCCAGTCAGATCATCAGTATCTGTGAGGTCTGGTCTGGGTCAAAGGGTGGACTGAATATTGTAAACTAGTAATCCAGGAAATATTACTGCAAGATCCCAGTAGTACACAGACCTTGTAGGGAGATTAAAATGAAGTTTTAATGGTACACAGAGGTCATAAACAGATCTCTAGACGGCATGCATGGATTCGGATTTTAGCAGGAATCTCAGGAATTTTAACTAGTTTCAGAGGTCCTGAGAACAATTCCTAAATTCTTACTACTAATTGTACTTTTTGATAAACTGTATTATAAAATTCAGATTTTGACTTAATTATTTTTTGCGATACATAAATTTTAAAAGCTGATGATCCACAGAGATATAGAGATAGAGTCAGAGGGAGGTTATACTTGTCTGTGGAGGGAAATTTGAACAACATGGTGCCATGCTGAGAGAGTTGCAATAACAAATCTCCAGCAAAAACAAAACAAATGAGTGATTTTTGATGATGCTCTTTTCAAACTATTCTCCTTATTTTTACATTATTTGAGAGAGCGAGATGAAGAGAGAGAAAGCGTTATGCAAAAATAACATTTTGTTCCACCTATGAAGAAACAGTGTAGTGATTTAGTGATTTGTCAAAAATACTGTGTATATATACAGGGTGTTCCAAAATTTTTTACATCCTTTGAAATATGAATACCGTATCTGTAATTACTGGGTAAATTTCGTATCTGGCTTCATGTTAAATAATAACAGATATATTTTTTCAATATTCCAACAACATAGTCAAACTATGTTGATTTTATAACCAATTTTGTAAAGCTTCACAAATGTTCAATATGCACACTTCTTGTGACAAGTCAGAAAAAGAAAAACTTGTATAAATATTTTAATACAAACTTTATTGCTATAATACTTATATAAGGTTATAAATATTATTTTAATATAGTATACGTAATACAATTATTTTTTCCTAAAGTGTATATACAGTTTTTTGATTGACTCTGTATATATACATAGTAGTGTTTTACCCCCGGAAAGAACTTGGACATACGAATAAGCTTAATTGCTGCCCAATGCAATGGCTGGGAGTACTTTATTTAACACAAATACTATATAATTACATATATATAATTATATAAATATAAATATAATTATATATATATATATATATATATATATATATATAAAGAGAGAGAGAGAGAGCAATGTTTGTATGGTTCAAGTCCCGCCTTTGGGTCTGTGTGCCTTTAGTTTGCCCGTTCTGTCTGTGCTTGATGGGTTATCTCAAGGTGCTTTGTTTTTATTCCACAGTTTAAATGCATGCAGATTAGGCTAATTCCAAATAGCTTTTAGCGTGTGAGTGAGTAAATGTGTGTGTGTGTTTGTGCAATGCAATAGATTGGCACCCTGTCCAAGGTGATTCCTTGTCCAAGGGAGTACCCTTGGATAGGCTCCACGACTTCCTTGACCCTGTTCAAGATAAGTGGTATAGAGAATGAGTGATTGAAAGGAAAGAATATAATTCTATAATTTAGTTGATAATGTGCATTTATGAATTAAAACAATTAATTAAAAAACTACTTAAAAAGCATGATATACATCAAACTGCAATTATGCACAAATGTTTTTAAAAAAGACTTGCTTCAACGAGTGGGCAAATGTCGCCATCTACTGGTGCGATACTGTCACTGCAGAAGCAGTTTAGGCGGTTGAAGCACAAATTCAAATGTTTATTCAACTTGGTTGAGTTGACTTAAGCTCACCAGAAAAGTCCATCTGAAGATAACTAGATTTTACTTTAATCCTACTAAGCATTAACTGAAATATTAATTATTCCTGATCTGTTAGGCTACTGATGTACCTAAACTTTCCCCAAACACAGTAGCAAAATTACACTATACATTAGATTTCCAGTTCAGTAACCTTAATGCCATACTATATGAAAAATTGTATATTCCAGCTTGAGGATTCGTATCTTGCCCCAGTTTCTCTTTGTGTGCAGGTTGCATGTTTGGGTTTTCCTCAGGGTACTTTGGTTTCCTCATATGGTTCAAAGACATGCAGTGTTGGTTGATTGGTGTTTCTGAGTTGCCCATAGTGTGTGACCAGGTGGATAAGTTGGCACTCCATTCAGGGTGTCCCCTTCCTTGTGACCTTAGTTCAAGGATGATGATCCAGGATCAGGTGTTCCACTCAGCAGGTTCACAACAATAAATGTAGTAGGCTCAGAGTCACCTTGAGCAGGATCGTCATTCATGGACATACAGCCTTTTTTTAAAACGACTGTACTGTTCAAATATTTTACTGCCGCTAAGAGGTCTCATTACCGTACTGTGCTTGAAGTCTCCTATAACTATCAATCGGTATTATGTCTTTATTCATGAGAAATGTCGGACACGCATCATAGTTAAATGAACTTTTGTAGTGATCTCATTTACTTCAAAAAGATCAGGAATAGCTAGAGAAAGGGGGTATATTGCACCTGAAGTGTGACTATTAATATTCAGCAAAGGATTTAAAAAGTGCATACCGGAGCACTAAAGATCTCTGAGTGAACAGATGTAAAATGAGAATGGCTGCTGACTAAAAGGGACCTCGAATGAAAACTATCAGAGCTCACGTTGCACTATTTTGAGCGTCATATTGAAAATTAGTCAACTTGCACACCAAAAGGGTTCTCACCAGTACTGCTTGTACATGCTAGTACTTGTTATTTTGCTGCCTCTAAGCATGTACATGTATAGAAGCAGCAAAATAAATGAAAAAACAAGGATCACAAAGCTGTCTCCAAAGCTGAGCCCATCTCTTATTAATAACATGATCTCAGAAACTGATTTGCTCTTTCATTTTGGCTTTACTAATCAAATCTTTTTTTTAAGTGATACATTGGAGACATGCATCACACACAAAGACTTGGAGGTTGAATATTTATCAGGAACACAACATTAATTAATATGCAAATTGATTATTATTATTATTATTATTATTATTATGCATAATTAGTAATTTAACTAAAATAAGACCCATAGGGGTACTTTTCACATACCCAGTTCAGATCAGAATCAGCTTAAGGCAGCTTGGTTTTGTCAAGTTTGCTGACTTTTTCCCTTAATAAAGTCTGAACCTCAGTGTATTATGCAAGTCAAATACAAGGAAACAATGCTTATCAATTAACACACATTTATTTGCATTAATTTGTCTGTTTAATTTTTGCAACAAGCACGCTTAAATCTCTATCCTTTAGCAAACATCTGTACGAGTAAACTAATTACTTTGAGTGTCTCTTTGAGATGAATTAGTGCTCTTAACTTTAAGTGCAATATCTGTTAATCTCTTAATACTTAAAAAGCTTTAGAATATTGACAGTGCATAGACTTTTTTCGGCCTTTTAAATTAAGATCAAGGTAAGACCTGGAGACTAGGTAAACAAAACATGAAATTAGTACAAGAAAAAACGGAAAACAAAGCAGCAATATTGCGCAGGACTTCAAATGTGAGTAAATGTTTGAATTGTATTATTGCTTTCACTATGGCGAATTATTAAAAGAATTATTGAAAGATTATTTTTAATAGCAGATGAAGATTGTGAAATCAGTAAATGGGCTAATATGAACTGAGTAAGGCAAATGTGATTACAAATGTTGGGCAAAATAACTACATTTTGCAGGATGAAAACTAACATTTAGACACATTAAAGTCTAAAAGTCCTTGCCTTTACAGGAACACTGCAGTGGCTTGGGGCTGGAGCTGATACGGATCTGATGCCCTACATGATAAACTAAGGCCTTCCGTATTTAATATTACAGTTACAAGTTGCATTATTTCTCACAAAGCCCTCTTACACTAAAAGTGCAATATGGCTGTATGGTTGCAAATGTGCGCAAAAAAAAGATGTTTAGTGCTTTATAGTGCCAGATACTCAGGTTGAAGTCTTTGTAAGCATATAGACTGTGACAGCAACTGTTACAGCGGCGACAGGCATCCACCTGATCCATCGTTCCTGAAACAGCAAAGACACAGATAACACTCTGGTCAGCATTATCTCTTCTGTCAGAGAACATTTATTCACACTGAAGCGCACACACATACACGAGAATGAGACACTGAGAGCCAAACACAGATTGAATGCAGACTGAAAGCTAGCATGTTAGGAACAATAAGAGGAGCAGCCTACAAGTGAGGACAGAGCCTGTTAATATGACAAGGAAAAGACACACATCTGCTGATATTTACCATAATCATAAAAACATAAGCATTTTAACATTGAACTGTCAGTGTGTGCTGGACAGAAGGGTTTAGTTTGCACAGGCTAAGCATGGCTGACCCAAAAAACGTATAAATAAGCGAGGGGACAGAAGCACTGTGTACCTTTCTACCACAATGGGCCGAAACACCAATACAGCAAAGCCAGGACAAGGCCGATGACTACTGCTAGGATGGGCGGCAATAAAGACAGCTAAAGGAGGCAAGGGATATTACAAAAAATCAACCTGGGAAGATTGAGTGGATTAAACTAAAATAATGTGCTATGGAGTTTCAATGTCGGGGCAAGAAAAGAGAGCTACGCTCTTTTAAGTTAGGCAAAATGGACAAAAGACACTTAGAACAATGAAATCTAGTAAAATTGGAATAAAACCTTGTGTTAAAACTACAAAGCTATGTTATAACATCAGTGACTTTAGGGCCGTGGTGAAATATGATTGCCTTGTTAACTGTCCCATGTCTGAACCCCGTCCTGAAATACAAGAACATTGCGAAACTTACTTGGTTACTTTTCTCCTGCATAGACTTCAGGCTAGCTTGGCACTGCTGCAGTTCCAGGCAGATAGACTCCTTCTCATGCTCTACCTGCTCACACCTCTCTTTTAGGCCTGCCAGCTCTGCTTGTGTCTCTTCATACTGACAGCACAGAGAATTTAAAACAAAGAAATAGAATAAAGTGTGAGAGAATAAGCATTAGAGCACAGAGATAAGCATAACGAGAGGAAAAAAAGTAAGAGCCACCCATCAATTGTCTATACAGCTTATCCCATTAGGGCCATGGTTGTCCTGGAGCCTAGCCTGGAAACTTGGGCGACAAGGCAGGGTGGCAGCGAAGGCATGTCCCAGAGGCTTTTCCTAAACTGTCTGAAATTGCCCCCATAGTGTGGGGCTGGCCTGAAACACATTGGTCAGCTCCTAACTTCCAATCCAAAAAAATTTCCCCAAAAAACATGGGACACCTGCGGGAGGCGAAGGAACGCAATGCAGAAAGGACAGTGGATCTTGTCTTGCTGAGGAACTTTTATCAACCGACTGCTGGTTAGATGGTGGTGAAGTGGGTCCTGTGCCACTGGCCAGTGTTGGCTGCACAGACTATACAGCTGATTGAAGACCATCTGATAGTGTATCCATTTCCCTTCCCCTGGAGTATGGAAACAAGGGGCCTAAACCAGTTCCATACTTCCATGGTATGTTCACCTTCTCTCCCTATCCTATCTTTGTCTGTCTTACTTCCCCTCCAAGTAAATCTGGTATCAGGGCTGCAGGGGGGAAAAAGGTCTGTGGGGAACCTGGACACTTCTAGAACCAGTGGGGAGTGATAGAAGTGGGAGTGTTGGCCAGGATTTTCCTGCAATTCCAAGGTTAAACCTTTAAGCACTTGTTTGGCCGAAGGAGTCAATCAATTGCCAGCCAATGCAACCGAGTGTACTTTGCAATTATTGAAGATGGATTAAACCAAGTCACACAGGTACTCTTCTGATAGTTGGGACTGAAGACCCAGGCAACTCACCATAACCCAATTGCAGGACACTTAAGGCAAGATACAACACTTAATAGTCTAATGGCTTGCTTCAATAGGCTGGGCATTTGTGGTGTTGTACGCTGGTGGTCAGCAGTGTCCACTTTAAGAATTGGCATGGGCCTCATCAGGCCATTAGATCAGAGTGTAAGGGCAAGTACTATGTGCTTATTTTAATGAACTGTATAATGCAGTTCCCAGAAGCAATGGCTTTCTGTAAGAGGACATGACACACCTGAGTCAAAATTCTGAAAGAGATTCTGACTCATCAAGTCATCACATTCACACTGAGCTAGTTGTTGGCGATAAATTGATCCGCACAAGTGTTCACCATCTGCAGATGAATGGCTTGTTCAAACACTTAAATACATGATCTTCAGTTCAGGGTCACTGGACATACACTTTTGGTAAACTGGAAAGCCCATTAGCTTTCCATTAACTGAATCCGGAATACCTGGAGGAAACTCACCCAGTATGGGGGGAACTATAGGGGAGAGTCAACAGTGCTAACCACTAAGACACTGAGCAAGAGTGAGCATAATATTTATTGGTCTATAGCCTAGTTTATTGTTCGGCACCAATGCATATGCAAACACAAAGCAAACACAAAGCAAACACAAACAAGTGGTCAGATTGTATACACACAGGAGCTAATGAGCTAAATTCTCCCTATATCACACACAACACAATATTAGGGTTTTGGTGGTTTGCATTCCTGCATATCATTGAGTTTCCTGTATACCAATAAGCCCCTTTATGCATCATGACCCTGTGGCAAGACATATATGCAAATATGTTGCACAAAACAAAAATAACCTTCTCCAGGAAAATAAAGTGGAGAACATTACAGCTGATCAAGTACAATGTGATACTGAACTAAAATCATTTTATTGATACATTTTAAACCTAGTCTTAGTGATTCTACTTTAAGGAATGCCCAAAAAATAACAAAACCTGGAAATTTTTTATGAAAGAGGCTCTGAACCAAGAATCAGTGCAGGTTTCACCTCTTTCTGCAGCTCTTTGGTTCTGGTTTTGCTCTGCTCCAGCAAGTTGTGAAGCTGGCTGCTGTTTTTCTTGTTCTCCTCCTGTGCAGCACTCAGACTCTTCTCGAGGTCAGACCGTGCCTTCTCCAGAGCCTCTGCTGTGCTGTTCAGACCTGCACTCTGCTTCTTACAGCTGCAAAGAAAGCAAAGACCCATAATCCATAATCACACACAGACTTTATGCACTGAGCTACATTTCTGTAAGACTGCCACAAAGTGTACTTCAGAATTGTTAGGTTTAGTAAAGGATTTTTTTCTTTTGATACCAATGAGATATACTGTGATGTGACATGGACCTGTCTAGCTCTTTTTCCAGCTGCTGCAGTTTCCTTAGAATCTGATCGTTCTCAAAGCGCAGGGATGTGCATTCGCTCTGCAGACTGCTCTTCTCCTTCTGCTGCTGTGTAGTCAACTGCTCTCTTTCTGACCGAAGAGAAGCACACTCCCTCTGCAGGCTTTCACAGTCACGCTTCAGCTTCTCCAGCTCACTGGCTGAATCACATGAATCAGCAAACAATTCAGTCAAACGCATAAACAATAACTGGGAGTAACACACTCGAGCAAGAACACACACAGACATCATTTCTCTTTATAATCCCCCACTACACTAATGCACTTAGTATGCCGGAGCCATGATCAGGCTGCCTGCTTCATGGTTAAAACGCTGGCTTCCAAGGAACTCAATGGCCCAAAAATATGGAAATGGCTTGGTGCGCGGTCGGACTCAGCTCTCAGCTGAGTTCCTGTAATGTAAAAATGGTGTTCATAAATGATGGCATGTATAGTTCCTACAGACAGATGCACACTTTCTGCAAGTTTTTAAGGATCAGGTGGTCTACTCGGAGAACGCTCACAGTAACAACTGCAGTGCAAAGAATTTTCATCACAAGTCCCGCTTTGACTTGAATGCCCCTTGTGTAACTGGTGCAGTCATAAAGGGGAAAAAATGAATCATCACTCTAATTATTGTTACATAAAAAAATTATTTTAAGCTCACTAAGTTACACATGTAGGACACACCGGGCTGAAAGCAAAATCCTGCACACACACACTTATTTTTTTGTCTGTTTTAAGACTTCAAAAATGTATATCTTTAATTTTACATATTCTTACTTCATTTGTTATTTAATTTGTGAGTTAGTCCATTTTGTACTGATCCTAGTTAGTTTTTGATAACTAACCATCAGCATCCATTTACTGTAACTGAATCATCTACTTTCCTGATGTTCTACTCAAATGACCGGAACCTTTGCTGTCACCAGAGAAAAAAAACAAAACTGCCCAAGTACTTAATCAGGTAATCATGAAATTGTAAAGTTTGGGATTTCACTATATTCATTATTTACAGACTGTTTTTTATTTGCATAACATATTTTAGTGCAATATTCCGCATTTTATTCTTCTATTAGCTTATGATCAGAAGGGTCCAATTTGGTAATTCTCCTTCAGATCCTCAGTAAACATTTTCCTGCATCCACAATCTCTTGCACATGGACCTCTTGGCTCTTTATCATGAAAGTGACTCATGAACTGATATGACCAACATTCACTCACAGATTTCCATATAATAAACAAGCCGTTCTTAACCTTAGTCCTAAAAGAGCATCTCCCTGCACATTTTAGTGGTAGCCTCCTAGTGACGGGGAGGAATTGGACACAACTAAATAAAAAAAAAACACAAACAAACATTTTTTTAAACCAAAACACTCTTATTGTGTTGCCTGCACAGCCTTCACTCACTATCGTTACCACTTCATCCTGTATAGAGGGTCGCCGGGGGCCTGGAGCCTAGATAGGGTACACCTTGGACGGGTTGCCAATCCATTACAGGATTCATGCACATACACACGTTTATACACTACTGTATGTGCTATTCTGTTCTGCCAATAAGCCTAATCTGCATGTCTTTGGACTGTGGGAGGAAGCCCACTAAGCACCAAGAGAGGATGAAAACTCCATGCACACAGACTTAAGACGGAGGCAAACCAGACCCTGAAGGTTCAAGGTGACCTTGGTCACTGTGCCGCCACTAAATGCCTTTAAGGATTAAGAAAAAATTTATACAACATTTCATGTCAATCTTTCAAGTACAGTACAATAATATGAGTAATTAAACATTTTCTCTGATTTACTGTAGGTTGACAGCATCAGTCCTTTACAATTTACATCATTTTAATAGCTACAATAACTGATGGTAGCTAAGTTTATAATAAGGTTCAACCAAAATTACATGCTTAATGTGAGTGACTGTGGTACCTTGCTGTTTAGCAACTTTGTCTCTCTGCTGGCTCTGTTGCTGGTGATTCGCCTGGAGGCTGTCAATCTCACGCTCGTACTTATTTGCAGTCAACTGCCATTTCTCTAGCTCAGTAGTTAGTGTTGCCAGATTCCCCTTTAGAGCGCTGACCTCATGGTCCCGCTCAGTTGCAGCCTTCTCCATGCTTTGGCGCAATACCTTGATTTCCTCTTGAGCTGCATGTGCATCCTGCCGCATACTTAATACAGTGCTGTCCTTCTGGTCTCTGAGATTATCCATTTCATCTTGCAGCTTCTGAAGCTGAGCTTTAGATACAACAGAAACAGCCACACAAGATACGCACACCCAATACCATACAAAATTTGTAAACAGACAATAAGTAAACAGAGTCACTACCCTTCACACTTACTCTGAAGAATCTTCATCTGCTTTGCAGACTCCTCTGTCTGATGTTTGCTGGCCCGCTTCTCCTCCTCTAGAAGTCCTGTAATGGATTACACACCATTAAGAAAAACATTGTAACATAAAATACCTTCCTAAAGTCCATTTCAAAAAGTTCAACTCTAATCATTCAAATTTTAAATAAAAAAAATGTCTGAAAGTTTAAACATATTGATTTTTTTTCACCACACATTTTTTTTTTCAAAGTGCAGGTTTCCAACTGGCAACAAATATTATGCAGTGATAGTATGCAGAACATAGTAAATTAATCATGTGGCCCATATTGTAGCAATCATCTTGAAGAGAAACATGACTGTCTTTTACCCTGCAGCTCCACACACTTCTGCTTGCCAGCGTTGGCCTGATCATGGGCCTCCTTCAGTTCCTGATTAAGGTGCTGGATCACCTTCTCTGATTCGCTGGCTTCCATTGAGCTCCGAGTCAGCTCATCTATACAGACATTTATACCAGAACAATAACTTGTAGGTATGATCTAAGGTATGGTCATGTTATTATTATAATTTTTTTTTTTTTAAATAAAGCAACCTCATCAAAAAATATTTTCAATGAACTAGCAAAGGATAAAAAGACAGCATCCTTACCGTACCTTACATTAAATATGGCTATTACATCATTTTTTTCTTGATATACTGGCATTTCTGTCCTCTTCTAGAGTTCACCCTTAGACTGGCCACAGGTTAAATTTAGATCAAAATGAAATGTAAGATAATTTCCCCTGAGGTGGGTAAATGGGCCTTTTCCATGAATTAATAAGTTAACCCAAAATAGATTTACCCTAAAAAAGAAAAAAAATTATCTCACATCCAAACTAGGGCCCTTGTCTATATTAAAGGTGAATTGCCTCAATTTTACATGCTGTTGCCGGGAGTACATGTAGAGAACATATGAACTTTACTCTCCGTAAATGACTAAGCACAATCAGCATGTCTTCACTGTTAAATGAAAATACTTACCTTGAGTTTTATTAGTATTATTATTATTATTATATCTTCATCTGAAGTAGGAATTCTCCTCAAATTGGGTTGCACAGATCCAGGCCGTCCCATCGAGTTCTTTAAAAAGACATGACCTCATCTTGCACACTCCACACCGTGCACCATAAATGGTGATTTTAGTGAGATATCAATGCAATCAGTGACAGGAATTCAGAAAAACAAGCCTGCATATATCCTGTATGAGTCAGCTATAATAGCTCTCCGCAAACACGGCCGCCACACATTGCAGGGAGCGTGATCGAGCAAGGGCATTAAGGATTCATAAATTCCTGGGTCGTAGGACTTTCGGTCCCTGCTCATCGGTGCCACTCTGGATCAGGCACACGAGCTCTCTGCAACATGAGGACACAGAGGAACACTCTGGCCCATATTAGCTTTGAAACTGAAAATATTCTCGCTCAAGCTGAACCTCAACATCCGTGCAGAGGGAACGCACAGTTCAGGGCACTTAATGTGATCTAAATCTCTCAGATCTTGTCTTGCATAAACAACAATGGCTACTATGTACTTAAAATGCTTTCAAAACAGGCAAACATGAACACACTCCAGTGTATTTACCAAGTAAGTTTAAGGTTGTTGTTGTTATTGTTTTTTTTGTTTGTTTTTTTGTTTTTTGGTGTGTGTGTGTGTCAGTGAGAGAGAGAGAGAAAGAGTCTTAACTGCTTGAGGTACCTTTGATTATTGAAACTTTATTCAGTGGATCCTTCAGCTGCTGACTCTCCATTTATTCCTCCCTATCACACGACTACGAAGAGACACAACACTGGTGTTAAACAAAAAATAAATATTCGATCATTTTCACTAAACTGTTTCCCCTTCCGCCTAAACCATTACAATTATCCAAACAAAGCCAATTAACCAGTTAGACTCATCGTTTAACAACATTTTGCGTGGCATCAATTATAAAATACGACATTTTATGCGTTTAATTAAAGCAGCATAACTCTCAGAGATAATAAAAGAGAGTAAATATTACCTGATGACTGCTGCTGTTCGGCGTCGATGAAAGTGAAGCTGAATCTGAGGCACTGCTGAGGCATTCCAGTCTTCCACACATTTACTTTTCTGATAGAGACCTCAGACGATTCCATTTCTGAAAAGAGGGGGTGCGGCAAACGATATATTTAGATTTTTTTTTTTTTTTTAACAAATCGTCTGTTGCAGAAACAGCGACAAAACTTTCATTGAGAACAAGACAAAATAAATAAAAGGAATAAAGACTATACGGATATATTCTCATTCGCAAAATGTGACGGTTTGGATTTTGGCAATCACTCAAGTTCTACCCTGGTTCCGCGTATTAGGATGTTCCGTGTGACCCACATGGTCACATACATCCGACCCGAGGCATCCGATGCAGGCTGCAGCTGCACTCCGCCACACTCAGCCTCTTTGTTTCGCCGCGGTTGACTGATGCACTCGAGTGGGCTACATCATACAAGGGGGTCACTTGTGTGCTCGTGTCCTTTGACCTGCTGACATCATAGCAGTCGTCCCCATCACATATTAACTTTAGCCTCGTGATATATTCTGAAACATGAAATCTAAGCCAAAGATTGTCTTGATGTTGTATGGACATTTTAAATAAATGATGCAAGTGGCCCTAGGAAAAGAAAATGCATGAAAAGATGTTAGCCAGTCAAAAGTTTGGACACACGTTTTAATTCCTTTATCTCTCCCTGATTTATATTTCTTTCTACATTGTTAAAGAATTCTGAAGGCATCCAAGAAATGCAATTGTCTCCTTTGGACATTTGATGATGAGATGTCTGCTTTTCATGCTCTGTAAAGGCTCTAATCTGAGGTGATGTTAACTAGTGGTTTTGAGGCTGGTAACTCTAAATAAACTTTTCCTCTGTAGCAGTGGTAGGTTTTGCTTTTGCTTTCCTGGGATGGTCTTCATGAGAGCCAGTTTCTTCATGGTGCTTGGTGGGTTTTGCTAATGTACTTGACAAGAACTATTTTAGAACAGCTGATGTTCGTGTCTTTAAATAACAAATGACTGTTGTTGTTACTTAATTACTTAATGCCATATGTGTTATTTCAAGTTTTGTATAAAAACTTGTATTTAAACTTTTGAATGGTGCTTCCAAATTTTTGATTGTAAGTAAAATGTAATAAAAATTTATTACATTTTCTTTGCTCAATGTTATATCGGTCAAAACCAATTTTATGCTTGAACTGTGCTGTTAAATTACGGTATGGATTTTGCAATTAACCAAGAACAGCTACAGATACAGATTTTTTTTAAATACACATACTTACATTGATTGCAGTAAGCTCAAAATTGAAAGGCCTACAATCTCATCACAGTAAAAGCATCCAGTGGGACTATTGGACTGGCTACAACAGGAAACTTCTCAAACCAAAGGTGCAGTGTTGAAATATATAATGTAATCTTGCACAGGTTACACTGTGCTAACAAAAAGTTACCTGACTGTCCTTCCAGACATCAGCGTGTAACAGACTTCTTACATTCGTATATGAATTTAATTTCGATTACATAAAAATCCAAAATGCAGTGGATGGTGGACATCATAAATCTGTTATATGTGATTATATGGAAAATGTAGCCTACATCATAAATTAATCATTTTAGGAATGTGGTAAGGCTATTAATATGAGAAAGCTACTGTAGACACAAGGTCACTTATTATGCACATGCATTCACTGTATAGACCTAGCATCATAGTTAAAATCATCTATTCAGGGCCTCTTTTGGGAAATATTGATCAGCAGCATTAACTGTGAAGGGGTCTAAAAAAGGAAGAGACACTGATAGACAAATTAACATGCATGTATGCGCAGGTAGGTTGAAAAAAGTGAGACATTACCGTAATAAAGGAAATGTCATATGGGCAAAAATTCAACAATGACCAAAATGTTAACAGGCTGGTTATAATGAAATGATATCGAACACACATGTAGATCAATAGATAACAAAATGGGTTTGATACTGTAGTTTCCATAATGGAGACTATTTTGCTTTGTGACCTCACTTGGCTGTGTATAAGGAAAAGAGAAAAATGTGCACTAAAGGCCACCGACCTGAAATTACTTTATTCTCTTACCATTAATCTTATTTTGGAAGGGATGAGTCATTTGTCCATCTTTCCAACATAGCAGACTCATTGCGTGGGATTAAGATGAAGCAGGAACACACACCGGATTTTTTTCTCTCTCTCTCTCTCTCTCTCTCTCTACTTACAGTATATAAGAAAGAAAATCTTTCTTGTATAAAAAAAATAAATAATAGCACATGCCAAAATGACTGACACCCAAATGATGCCTGACCATTTTCATGTTACCTTTTAACATGTGCTATATGTATGAGGATGCTAAATGACATTAAATGAAAAACTTGGATAATTAGCACACAATCAAGGCTGTATTATTAAAAAAAAATCAGTTGGAGATGAGTGAGACTCAATAACATGACATGTACACAAAGTGAGAAATACAGTACAGTGAATTGCACAATTTAGTTGATTACCGGGATTGTAAAGTTGTAAAATCATCTTTTAGGCATTACATTCATAGGTACGTGTTTAGAAAAGGTAGCCATAAATGCAGTGAAATTTTATCTCTCTACTTTTTTGTCTACCTACAGTATTTTGTACTCTGTTAATGTGTCATACTTTATTTTCTATTTTTCTTTTTAAGATAGTCATCATTTATCTTTAACTGAAATCCGATTGAACTGTCAGGAGGTATACACATAATAGGAGAATAAAGAATGACATACCTTAATATTTTCATTTATTTATTAATTCAGGGCAGAAATATACACTAAATGGGATGCACAGGGCACATACTGTATTCACATCTTAGGAGCAATATACAGATATCAGTTCACCTGCTGGCTTGTTTTGGGGAGAAAACTAGTGGTTTGGGAGAAATCTCCCATCACCTTAGATTTTAAATAATAATGAAGACTGGATAAATAAGAATAAGAATAATAAAAAGGGCTTGGAAGCAGTGCAGTTTATCTCTGGTCAGTAAATTTATAAATGAGCCACATGTGTACCAAATAGGCAAATTAACAGTAGCAGTGAGTCTCCACATTTTGGCGGCAGACAGGCATGTTTCCGGTTCAGAGGTGATACTGTAGGTAAACTGTCCCAGCGAGGGGTTTGCCATTCTCCTGGTGTGAGGTGAGAGGGGAGAACAGATGGCAGAAAGGACAGAGAGGAAAAACATAGGCCGGAGGATGAGGTTGCCTTTACCCGATGAAAACATCAGGAACTCTGAACCAAATGAGTGCAGCCAGTGACCTGGTGTGATCTGCACAATTAACCACTTACAGGTAGTTTTCCATTGGTGTTTCACATTTAAACATTTCTCACATGTTTAAAATGACTGCAATATCCAACAAAACCCACATATGAAAATTCTAAAGACTGGAAATTGATGCACACACTTTTTTTCAGCTGATCATTGTTTATTTTTCAAACTACATTGACTGGAACCTTTAATGTGTACGTAAGCTTTCATTTGGACAAACAGAACAAGTTGCACATGTGTGTCAGAGCCGCCCTAAATATTTTTTTAAGCATTAGCTGTTTACATGCTGTGGGTTATTGCAGTGAGTTACCGATGTTACTTGTAGATATATAAAGGCTTACTGGATATGTTACTTAGGGTACACACCTAAATGAGTTATCATACAGCATTCTTTTATTCTTTTAGCAGGATGTCCCTATAGTTACACAGCATTTGCTGAAAATTAGTGTACATATATTAGACCTAATACATTCCACCTAGTAATCAGGAAAAAGTTTAAATAGGCCTAAAACATATGTTTATATTAAAAGAAATGTTGCACTGAAATTATTACAACTTTATGTGTTCAAAAAAAGAAAAAAAAAACATGTTCTTGATGCATGTTTTATATAGGTTTTGTATGTGTAGGCTGTTAAATTCTAAACCAGTAGCCATGAGCTATTCAACTACATCATTAACTGCATATTTTGAGATTGCAGACAGAACTGAATCTATTGTACATGTGGTGCTTGTATTACTTAAAAAACTACAGTAGAGTTTGTAAGCGCTGCATATTTACAGTTTGTTTTCTACTTTTTTATACATGTTTCATATTCACATTTTTTTACTGTCAGTGATTTGTCAAGGCTGAAAAAATTGCCAAACTTTGGCAATCACAAAATGTTTTTCTTTGTTATTCCCATCAGTAACCTCTATTGTATTGTGACAACTGGGCCACAGGCACACTTTTTCTTTTCTTTGTTCATTTTCCTTTGTTTGTTCATTCACTTTTCTTTATTCCTACAGTATACTTTGCCAGTACTTGTTCAGTTTGCCCTAAGTATACCCAAAGTCCATTTTTGGTCCAGCACAAGTCCAGGACCATCTTTATAGGTTTCCCAGTCCTAGTCCTGAGGAATCATGTCCTGAAGAAACACAAGTCTTAACCAACAGCCAAGTGAGTTTATTTGCAGGCAGGACTAAGACTGAGAGCAGTGCAGCAATTCAGAATCAGTAGTGGCAAGATTAAGAAGAGTTCCTGTCTGGTCCTTTGCAGAGCTGCTCTTGGTCCATAGGTGGTGCCATTGTAGCAACCCTGCCCCTAAACACTGTTCTTGTCAGGTAGTTCAGCTTCTGGCATACGTGGGAAGTAGACAGTGGTCTTGTGCTCTTCATATCGGTCAATGTGCTTTAGATGAACTACCATGTGGAGGGCATAGGCCAACACCAATAGTAGAATCAAAGATGTGATGAGTCCCATCAGGATGGCTGGCGTAAAGAACGTTGCGCAATCACTGGCTGAGGCAAATTTGTTGGATTGCACATTGAAGGCTTGGATCTGGGGATATGACATGGAAACCTTATCAACAGTTGTGTATGACAAAAGGATAGAAATGTATAAATAATGCTCTCTCTATCTATAAAGTAACATTCCGTTTGTATGTGTGTGGGTTTTTTTTTTTTTCAATTATTCAGATTAATTAGCATTATCACCTCACTCAAAAGGAATGTTCAAATTAAGTTTAAAGTTTTAGTTAGGATTAACTTTCAGCACACTATTGGATGTTGTAAAGCAAAATATCTTCACTTTTAAAAATTAATACATTAAATCTTAGATTTTTTTAGATGAGAAAAAAAATAAGCAAGCAACTTTTGCACCTACTTGGAAGTCTGTAAAAGTGATGTGCCAGTTCGCAGAGCTATCTGTGTGGGAACTGGGTACCAGTAAGGTGTCATACTTCTGTAGGCTGCTGACATGCTGGCAGTGGTATGAGTAGGTAGCGGGAGCGTAGACTTCAGTGGCATTAAAAGTAGCCTCATGGGTCCAGTTGTAGTGGATATGAACACTGTCCAAAGTGAACCAGTTCTGGCCTACTGACTCATAAAATGTGTTGGACATTTGGAGCCTAAAGTAAAGTCAGAAGATCATAAATGGTCAATCTGTGAGATTCTATGTTTAAGTTTATCAGGTGGGATGGGAAGATGGGAAGAAGAAAAGGACACTCACCTAATGACAAGTCCCTTAATGTCCTCCACATCTCCCAAGCGAAGAGAAAGGCTGTTGACAAAGAACACATACACATACTGCTACCACCAGCTAAAATTTTAAAATCAATCAGTATATCTTGTAAATGTAACATTTGAAAATGTAAATGCTACTTTTTGATGAATGTGACAATCTATGCAAACACTGATTGGACAACATAAAAAAAAAACTGAACAACATTAAACCAAGTTGAAAAATGAGGTTATTCTGATGACATACGTAGCTTTTTCTTTGGCGCATACTGAGCCTTTGGTGTCTACAGATGCATTGGGCCCAAAAACCCTTTCTGTTAAGTCCAGAAAAGTGTTGTTCCTGTAGCGAATAGCCAGCCTCTTGGCCTTGAACAGGATGCATATCTTGCCATTATAGGCTACACTCAGAGGAGAGTATGGCCCCGAGCTAGTAGACTGAAGTAACTTCCTTTTAGTTCTGGGCTGAGTGTGCAAATGCCATCCATAGGGCTGTTGGCAGAAAAGAACAGTGTGCTAATGGTATTAAAGCATTAAACACACAACTTGCAAAACAGAACATTTCAACACACTTCCTTTTCATTTTTAAAACATGTCTTTGTTTTACATGAGTGTCATGCAGAATGTTTTAAATGGACTCAGGTACTGATAATATTCTTGTTGCCCAAGGTCACATTGGCAACGTGAAAATGCAATACCTGCAACATTTTTCGGAGTGGGTTTTCAGCTGCAGGCGAAAAACTCTCCTCATGTGAGGCACTTGAACTTTCAATGTCTACTCCATCTGCATCATAAATTCAGGAAACAGGACAAGAGGGGCAAGACGACAGTGAAGTCATACAGTGTGAATCAATGCTACATTTAAGATCAGGTACTTTATGCTTTTTCATGTTTATCACAAGAATGAAATTGTCATATATGCTGTACATTTAGATATTGTGCAAAAACACTAACAGAAGAAAACTGCAGAGCTGAAGACAGTTGTCATCTGGTATTTTTCTTGTTTTTTTTTAACATCATTAAAATTTGATCCTTAAATTCCCTTTTTCTATTTTAATTGTAATTTTACAGCACTAAACATAAATTGTATATACTAAATAGTACATGCAATAAAAAAAAAGATTATTATTACTATTGAAATTAAAGTATTAATATTCTTTTAATAAGATACTCAATTATTATGAATATTCTATTCATATTATTAATATTACAAAAATATTAACGTTAATGTTATTAGTGTGATATCAAAAATATTCGTATTAAAATATATCTAAATATGACTGATGAGTCAATATCATGGCAAGAGCTTGTATGTTTGTCACTGACCTGGTCTGATTCTGATACTTTGAAATGGTGGGACCTCCAAGCTTAGGAAAAAACAAAGAGAAATAAAATAAAATAAGCTTTTCATTTGACTTAGGAAAGAGAACTTTATAAACTTAAGAAGTGAAGTCAACCTTTATTGCAAGTTCAGTGACAGAAATCCAATTGATCCACTGACACAGATCCAACCATTTCACTAACAAGCCAGATGAGTAGATTAGAAGTAGTTTTAACAGTAAAGCTTTAAATACAGTAAATCATGACATTCTTTACCTCCAAAATGTATTTATTGGCAATTCTGACCGGTATAATCACATTTATCTGATGGACATGACTTTATAATCAATTATCAATAAATGTCCATGGTGTTTCCCCACCCAGTCTTCGGGTTCCTCCTTAATCACCTTTGTTTTTACTTCGGCCACATCATTTGGTCTTGGTTGCTCAGCATGGTCTTAGCGTCTTATTAGTACTAAATGTAACACTACAAAAACACTACCTGATTTTTCATTGAAGTAAATGCCATTCCAGTCTACAGATGTACAAATTCTGGATTCAGCATGTTTTTAACTCATACCATGTCTTGTAGAAGATGTGTTTCTTATTAGTTCTGTCCAACTTTAAGCCTTACGTAGTTTGAAGGATAATGAAACTCTAATACTTCCTGATACTATAGGACTGGCAGGATTATCCCAAGATGCACAACATACACTTCCAATCATGATAATGAGCTTGACAAAGGTTCCTAAACCTTATTAGGAGTCTTCTGTATTTGCTTTCCTCCACATAGGTCAGACGAGGATTTAAGCAGGTACTTGGTGGCCTAAGGTTGGAATTGCGGAATTCATATGCAGTCAGACACAGCACTCTAAAGACAATTAACGATTTATAGCAAGAGATATAACTGTACAACACACATCTCTTTAGAGTAAGTTCAGTGTTGCATGTCCACTTGTTTTTAATGCGTTCTTTAAAGGTTCTATAACGTTAAACTTTAACTTGAATCTGCCTATTTAGCCCTGGTTGTTTTTGTGTTAGAGGTTGTGTGAATAAGGAGGTGCTTGCCTTTGTTCTAGTACCAATTTACTGAGGTCAGCAACTGAGCCTCTGCTGCTATCATTGGTTATGGCTAGACACAGGGCTATGTGCTGAACCAGACATTTGTGTAATGAAAAACAGTTTTCCCACCACATCTCCACCTTCATGTTCTCAAGCATGTTAACCCGCTCTTTTTCTCTCTTTCTCTCTCTCTCTAACCAGCCATAAAATCTAATAATAGATTTGGTTTTCATTAGATTAGATTAATGATTAAAAGTTTTAGTCACTGTCGCCTTGCACCTCCAGGGTCTGGGTTTGATTCCCGGGCCAGGCTCGATTCCCGTCTCTGTGTTCATGGAGTTTGCATGTTCTTCCTTGTGATTAGTGGGTTTCCTCCGGGTACTCCGATTTCTTCCCACAGTCCAAAGATATGCAGTTCCCAAAGTGCCCATAGTGTGAATGTGAATGTATGTGTGTGTGCCCTGCGATGGCTTGGCCTCCTGTCCAGGGTGTACCCTGCCCTGTGCCCTGCGACCCTGAATAAAGGATAAAGGTATAGAAGATGAGTGCAGGAGTTTCAGTGTAGTTCAATTTGCTGCCATTTCTGTTCCACCTGGTTTTGTTACCACAGTGTAACCCAAGGATGGCCAAAAGCCACTAAACCAGTTGTAGTCCAATACAAATTGATGGTCAAATAAATCATGGATGTGTCGCTTACAGGGCCATGTGGCAATGCACTGTACAGTACTGACACATTGAGCAGAGCTGTAAGGCGTGGACAGACAAGATAGAAGACATAGAAAGAAAGACATTGTGTTTTTATGCTCTTTTGCGGGTTGTACATTTCAATGTGAAAATCTTAGTGAGACAATACAATTTAAAGATGCTGATAAAAGTTTGGAGTTAAATATTTCATATACAGTGATAAATTGTCTTTGTTCTGCCCATCTGGGGAGACTTAAAGATTCTATGTAAAGCCTTAATGTCCCGAAGGAGACCTGAGGAACCCTTTTTTTTTTTTCAAGAGTTTTGCATGTTCATAGAAGTTAAACCTGGTCTGTAGATTTCATGCCAGGCTATATTTCTCTGGAAATCAGATGGTAATTCTTTTAGTCACATCACTAAGAGCCTTAAGGCAGGAGCTCAGTCGCATCAAAACACCTCTATCCTTATCCCCCAAGGCCATATGCTCTCTCAAAAATAACATCAACTGTCATGCAATGCGTAGCAACAGAAATAGATTCGAAAGCTGGATGAGTTTGCTAATATTTACATACAGATTATGGTCATCAGTGAAGTTAAAAAGTATGTATACAGTAAATATATATATATATATATATATATATATATATATATATATATATACTGTATATATAAAATAACAATATAATAAACCACACTGCAGTAACACTAGGGAGTGTTCACAGCTTTCAGAGCTGGTTCACCCTCAGCTTCTTCTTTTTAGCACACAACAGAGTACCATCTGTAAACTGATTCCTTGAGACAAAACACTAGGTCTAAAGGGTCCGCCTCATGTCCCATTGCCATAGCCATAGCCATGTTTGACCATTTTGCAATTATAGACTGCAGCACTACAAGCAGATTTTCATGTAGCATGTTTTTGTTGTTACGCCAATATCATGCATGAGTTTCTTAACCTAGAAGTGCTGCTTCAACAATTTTTGCCTATTATATGACTGCTCCCCGGTGTGCACTGGCCACAGTGGAGGACTACACAGCATCACTCCCTCTCCCTCTCCACCCTCCTCCTCATGCTGTAGTTGAAAGAACTCCCCTTACCTCCTGTCCAGGATTGCAGGCACTTGATCAAAGAGCCATGAAGGCTGGATGCACACAAAGAGCCACAGAAAAAGAAGCATGGAGAGTCTGTGTTCAGCCATTTAGACAAGTGAAGGAGAACACCAGAGACAAGATCTGCTTCATAATCTGCCCTGATGGCATAGCCTTAAACCTGAGCTCACTGACGGGCGGACTCAGCAGCCAATGATTCGGCAGAGGGAAGATAATCGTGCGTCACAGCCTTCATTCTTCCAGCCTTGCTCCCTGTCTCTCTTGCTTGCGCATGCCTGCGTGCTCCCTGCACCCCTCCCCTTTCTTCTCCCTCCTTCTGTCTCTCTCTCGTTCTGTCATACAAACAAAGCTGCTGCCAAATCTGAAGTACATGTGCCCACTAATTTAAACTATCCTCTATAAGAATACAGTTTCAAAGTGCATTTTATATATGTAGTGTTTTATTATGTATATATACAAAATGCAAGGCATTTATTTAAAAAAATACAGTGTAGAAGCTAAGAACCTGACCTAGATTTGCACTAACTAGCTTTCTTGTGTTATTCTCTGTAATGTATAGATAGGATAAGATATGCAATATATGTCCATAAAGGTCCATGGCAACAGAATGACTAATACATTTACTGTAAAGATTACTGAATAAGGTTAGACAAAGGGATTTGATTCTTTTCTACAGTGTATCCCACTAAATAACTGTTATCAGCCAGTATGCTCATGTTGTGCAGACACCCACAGCATGATGTTCTCACCACCATCGTGCTTCACTCTTGGGATGGTCTTGGGCAGGTGATGACCGGTGATTGGCTTTTTCCAGACATAACATATAGAATTAAGGCCAAACAGTTCAATCTTGGTTTCATCAGTCCAGAGAATCTTGTTTCTCACAGTCTGAGAGTCCTTCAAGATGATTTGCAAACTCTAAACCCGCTTTCATATGTTTTGCATGAAGGAGAGGCTTCCATAAAGCCCTGATTGGTTAGGGGCAGCAGTGGTGGTTGTCTTACTAAATCTTTGTTTCATCTCTACACAAGATATCTGGAGCTCAGTCAGAGTGACCATCGCATTCTTGGTCACCTCTCTTACTAAGGCCCTTCTCTGCCTGATTGGTTGGTTTGGCTAGGTGACCAGCTCTTGGAAGAGTCCTTGTTGTGCCAAACTTCTTCCATTTGAGAATTATGGAGGCCACTGTTCTCTTGACAACATTCAGTGCAGCAGATTTCTTTTGTAGCCTTCCACAGATTTATGCCCTGCAATAATCCTGGCTATGAGTTCTGCATTCAGTTTCTTTGACCTCATGGTTTTTGCTCTGACATAGTATGCATTGTCAGCAATGAGGCCTTTTATAGAAAGGTGTGTGACTTTCCAAATTATGTCCAGTCAATCTAATTTGCCCAAGGTGGACTCCAATCAAATTTTAGAAACATCTCAACAACTTTCAAGAGAAATGGATGTCACCTAAGCTAAATTTCAAATGATGTTGCGAAGGATCTGAATACTTAATATTTCATTTTTTTCTTTTAAATAAATTTAAATTTATTTCTAGGTGAACCATAGTGGCGAAGTACTTGTCATTGTCGCCCTGCACCTTTAGGGTCCAAGTTCATTTCCCGCCTCCGGTCTGTGCGTGTGGAACAGGCATGTTCTCCCCATGCTCGGTGAGTTTCTGCTGCAGTTTTAACTCACAGTCCAAAAACAAGCATATTAAGGCTACTCATGTTCTTAAAATTGCTCATAGTGTGTGAATGCTGTGAATGCTGCCTGGAGGTCCTACAGTATATGGTACAGTAGTAAAACGGTAATAAATACAATAGTCACCTCCACTATCCCTATTTGGATTACTGAGGGACCCGGATGGATGAATAGATAGGCAATCATTCGTGAATAGAAAGAACGTTTTTTGTCAACATTCTGTGTCAAAAGTTATTTAATTGTTTAACGAAGGATTGGATACAGGACCCCTGAGCAGTATAAGAGGTATAGAGAATGAGAGAGTGTATTGTTAAACGCCATTTCCTTCATGAAGAAATCTCCCCCCCTGGTGGCCAATCTGAAATATTGCTCAAAGTCTCATAAGAATACAACATTTAAATACGAGTAAAATATAGATAATAGGGTAGTGTCTAAATGTTATACAGATAGAATGTTAAGACAATAAGTCTAGCGATTTTACTTTGCTATTTTAAAACTCCTAAAGTCATTCACGGCCATTACGAAGGGAGGATTTGCATTAATTCTACATCCAGTCACCGGATGAATAAATTAATTACTTTCGCAGAAAGTAATTAATTTACTAGAAGTAAAATAATAATCAGCTTTCTGTTCATACATCAACTGCTTACCGCTGCAGTAACTTCAGGCTGAACGTGAACCAGTAATATGTAGTGCACTACATGCAATGTGTAAAAGTGACACGCCTCATGCAGTGCACATCAGGCAGGCCACAGCCAGTCACGTGCAAACAATGCTTCCGCTTGGTTCCCATGACAACATTAGGCTCAGCCACCAAACTTTAGCTCGTGCAAGGGTGAAACTAAAACACTGACTTTCAACAGGTAATAAAAACTCCTTTTAATTACTTACTTACGAAAACAAATATGATGTAAATTAATAAAATTAGTCTTTTGCCTACCAGGTCTGGGTACAAAACTTAACTTAACTTAAAGCTCCGCAGGCTGGAAACGCTTTATATTTACTTAGTCATGTAAGCTAACTGCATTTACCCTTCACACATTAGATTTCTATATGCGTTTGTAAATACCAAGCCAACAGTTAATTACCTAGCTAGCTAGAAACCTTGTGCATGACTGCCAACTAACCTTATATATATAAGGTTATCAAATCTGATCCCATACTTAACTAGCCAAATGTAATTAGGGGTTTTCTCTTCATCAATGAAAAAATTCTTTAAACTTTAGTCGTCTTCTGAGCTTACCCTTGGACAGCATCCTTTGCGCCAATCCAAAGTGTAGGCTTCAGCTCTTTAATAAGCATCTAACTTTAAAAAGCACTTGTCGAATATGAAAAATCTTGCCTGATAATGTTCCAATACTCGCCCTTGAGAATCCCAGAAAACTGGAAACATAATTTTTTCACTTTTTGTATTTAATCACTTTTTCGTGGTGGGTGATTGATGATGTTTCTATTCCGTTTCCACTCAGGTTGGTAGTGATGAATCCATGTCATTTTGTTTGCAAATATCCAACGCTTCTATTAATGCTCCTTTGATAAGTTGTTTCCGCACCAGGTATACCTTTAGATGACAAAAAAAAAAATCATTGCTGTTCTTCCTTCATGGCATTGCAGTTACAAATGAGTGTAATGTAACATGTTCACACCTGCACAGCAGTGAGGGAGACAGTAACTGTGAATGAAAAGCATTTAATATAACCGAAGTGTGGAAAATTTTTGACTTACTTTTTTACATTTAAAATTGGTTTTCACAATTCCTTACATTATTATAGGGTGATTCCATCTCAAATCAACCAGTGAGTTCCACCACATGATCACAGATTTTGCTGATTTTTTCACCAATTGTTGGTATTGCCATGAAAATAAAAACCCCCAATTTTTTTTGTCCCAACTCCCACTCGTTAAACAATTATTTTTCCGATTGCAGAATCTGAATCTAGATTAAAAATTACATACATATATCCAGTTTCATCTGACATATAGCAAGTGAGTTATCAAGGAAAAGAGGATTTCAAAAAAGGGCAGGGCACGTCTCGAAGCACATCGAGGCCAAAAATCAAGATGGCTGCCATTTTTTAACGAGTGGGAGTTGGGACAAATTGGGGTTTTTTATTTTCATGGCAATACCAACAATTGGTGAAAAAATCTGCAAAATCTGAGAAGTGATGGTGGAAAATTTCTCTTCCATTGGTTGACTTGAGATGGAATTACTCTATAGTAAACATTCCCTTTTTTAGGTGAGTTAGGACCACTTGTTAATTTTAAGAAGGTGAAGTTTCAGAATAATATTAGGGTAAGATTAAGATTAAGTACTTATTTCAGGTTTTATTTCTTTTATCACATTCCCAGTAAGTCAGAAGTTTACATACATTTAGTTTTTCGTAGAATTGCATTGAAATTGTTTAACTTGGATCAAACTATTCGGGTAGACCTTCACAAGCTTCTTACAATAGGTTGCTGTAATTCTAGCCCATTTCTCGTGACAGAACTGGTGTAACTGTGTCAGGTTTTAGGCCTCCTTGCTCAGGCAGACTTTTCCAGTTCTGATAATAAATTTTCAATTTGATCGAGGTCAAGGCCACTCCAACACCTCAACTTCATTGTTCTTAAACCATTTTGCCACTACTTACTGGAAGTATGCTTGGGGTCATTTTCGATTTGGAAAACCCATTTGTACCAATCTATAACTTTCTGGCCAATGTCTTGCTTTAATATATGCATAAATAATCTTTCTTTAAGTGCCCCACATCATGATGCTGCCACCCCATATTTCTTGGTGGGTTGGTTTCTTAAACTTGCAAGCCTTTCCCCCTGACTTTTGTACCTGTTTCCTCCAGTGTCCTTAAAAATCATTTGTTGTTGTTCTGGAACTATGTTCTACTACTTGAATGTGTATCCTTCCTAGCTTTATGAATGCAACCCATGTTGTGTATAACTACATAGTACTGTTTGTGCAGATGATTGTGGTATCTTCAAACATTTGGAAACTGCTTCCAAGGATGAAACAGACTTCGTTCTATAAACAACTGTTAGAATAATTATTTTTGTCATATAGAATTCCCCAGCTTGCCATAAGAGTGGTATTACCTATTTAAGGGGCACAGCCATTGTCTTGAAGAAATGAGTGACAAGCAGTTGCATGGCCAGGAGTTTCCTGTTACCTTATTGCTCCATGACTAATCAAGCAGATAAATAGCCTGGACGTGGTTCTCAGTGTTACATCTGCATTTGGTATCTGTTCACTTGAACTCTTTTCATGGGGTCAAGGTGTCCATGCAAGTGAAAGTGGCCCTTATTAGCCTGAAACTAACTAAATAAATAAATGAATAGACCCATCAGAGAGATGGCAAAAACATTGGCAGTGGGCAAGACAAAAGAAGAAACCAATTGGCAAGCGTAGGAACAGAAAAAGGCCTGAAAGATAACTGAAGGCAACTAAAGTGGATGAACGCAGAATTCTGTCTGTGGTGAAGGCAATGTTATGGGATAAGCGTGTGTGGCTTCCAATGGAACTGGGTCACTTGTGTTGATTGATGAACTGCTGCAAATACAAATAGCTAGATGAATTCTAAAATGTATATTGCTATAATCGCTGTTCAGATTACGCCAAATACTGCAAAACTGTTAGGTTGCCGCGTCATATTGCAGATGGGTAATGACCCAAAACATACAGTAAAAACTACAAAAGAGTTTCTCAAGGCAAAGAAATGGGATATTTGTCACTGGCTAAGTCAGTCACCTAATCTCAACCTAATAGAGCATGCTTTTCATTGCTGAATATTGAGGGAAGAAACACACACACACACAAGCAGCAGCCAAAGACAGCTGCAGTAAAGGCCTGGTGGTGTATATAGTATATATGTATATTTAGGCCTGTGTCTATAGTGTTTTTTCTAATTAAAGTGGGACACTATTTTCTTTTATCTCTAAACTTTAGTAGAGCTTTGAAATGCCTACCTCATCGACAGCCTTTAAGGCATCTTCAGAGGATGGGTTGAAGAAGTATTCTGTCCTTCCGCCCATCCCAAGTCCTCCAGACTGGGAAAACGCCAGCCTTCCTGAGCATAGAGTGACCGTGCGGAGAAAACTTCTTAGCTACAACAGGAGTAAACAAGAGCAACATGACCTCCATAAAATCATGTGAGTATGCTTTTGAAGGAATGGATTGTGTGTTTTTTAATGTGTTTTCCCTCTGCTGTGTGCAAGGCAAACTGTAAGAAAACCAATATCAAGACTTCCTCTTAACCTCAACTGACTAATTCTGTGGGAACTGCATACAGTATGCATTTTTGTTGCCTTTTTAAAACTGGTGGCAAAGATCAATTCCAAGCTATGTAGAAAGCTACATAGAAGCCTGAAATAGTTATAACAGCCAGTAGCCACATCTAATGTATAGTAATATTGTGAGTAAATGTTTTGTGAAGGTATATTTAAAATTCTAGCATAATTCTAGGTCTGGAATCATTAAACTCTGTACCTTTAAAGTTATACTGAGAATGAGCTAAATTATTTTTAATTTGTATTTGCTAGAACAGTTTTGTAAACTCGACTAATAACAGATTGTGCAGCCCTAGCTATTCTAATTCTCTGAGGTTTTTTCAGGGTTGCGAGTGCAGCCAAAGCCTATAAAAAGGCCATGGATACAACTCTAGTTGATTCTCCAGAGTGTGAACCCGAGTTTCCTTCAACAGTATGAAAATTTACTTTAAATACTTTCACATTGTATACGGTCGTACTGTCTTTGATTTTATGGTTCTCTAACAAAACCCATTGTTAACAGATGATGAGTGAAACAAGAAAACAACGTGTAAGTACCTTTTATACCTGTTTAATACAGTATAACTTAGATTATACATCTATGTGTTTTTCAATTTTTCTCTCACCCTGGCAACATCTGTCTCTGCTATATGACTGTAGATGAACTACATGTTCCTAAAGCAGTGTGTGGAAAGTAGACCCATTGTACCCATTCAGCAGCAGTGGCTGGACAACATGTTGAGCCTTATACCACCTCAACTCCGACTGGGACCTCGCAGTACAGAGCTGCAAGAAGAACTGTGCAAGGAGGTCAGCGAGAACTTTGTTAGCACAATAGTAAAGTTCACAGGTAAGATAAAAAAACATTTTGTTCCTGGAAATCACAATCAATCATTAATAAAGTTACATTTATTTAGTCCAGACATATGTACTTACAAAGCAAATAGCCCTAGAAATAAAGTGTTCTCTTGGTCCAAACATCTAAAGACTTTAATGAGTAGCCAGAATGTTAGTGAACACATTGAAATAATTAGCCTAATATTTATACAGTTGAATCAAATTAATCTGTGCTGAAAGTGTCCATACAGTTTAAGCAGTTCCTGAATCCAAAACATTTTATGTTCTCCCCTGGTTTGTTTAATCAGTTTTATTGCAAAGCAGGTTATTGTTTTAACCGTGGAGTCCTGTTTAGAACATTTTCATTTACATTTTAAAATTACTTATATTCCTATTTTTTATACATAACCTTTTTACTCTTCAAAAATGCATTTCAGAGAAATACAAAACATTTCGTTGTTATTTATGATGGTGATGATGATGACCATGTTGTTCTTCTAAATTCTGTTTTTTGTGAATTTTTCAGTTCACAATATCCTCCAGAATCCACAGACAAATACTGATGTACAAAAAAAACCTGCACCCAAGTGAGTGTGTAATGCATCCCTAAATTAAAAAATAAACATAAATTATTTTGATTTACATCAATTATTACACCTTTTTCTTCTTTTAGGAGCTTTGATTTTAGCACACAGTGGCATAACAGCTTTATCAGAAATCGAAAGAAGATCAAAGAGAATTTGCACATCCTACATCCAGTAATGAAAGTCATTTTGCATACTTGTTATGTAACATTTTCTCAGCTGCTCCTGGTTGATATCTCAGACCCCAGGTAATGCTCTTTCTGATTGCAGCTCACATTTCAAATGATAGTATAGGTATTGCTTTCTGTTTGCAGTAAATCTGGAGCTGATCAAACAAATACTGGTCATGAGGAACCAAGGAACCAAGCACATATATTTTTACACCCATTCACACCTAGGGGATGATTTTGCAGAAGAGATGAGTGAAATTAGTTCACTCTCTTCAAGGAGAGTAAAATATTCTGGGTTTTGATCTGATATGGTTATCTTATCATCTGCATTAATATTTATTAAATTGTCTGGTTCCAACGCCTGAATCATTTGCCTAATGTTAACAATTTTGTTAATAAAAAAAAAGAAAAAACAAATACTTGTTAGTAAGTGTAATCAGAAAAACAATTCAATTTGCTGGGGAGCATAAAGATTGGACTTTGGAGCAAAGGAAAAAAGTCATGTGTTTTAATGAGTTTAAATTGACCCTAGACCAGCGTCATGCATTCATCATGGTAAGACGGGAAGCACATTAACCAATGCACCATCCTGCATAGTTACCACTGTGAAAGTCTCTGAAAGCAATGATCTGAGTCAGTTGTTTAGGTCTGAATGTACTGAATGGCCAGGGTACTAAATGAATGGATTTTTTTCTTCCCTGATGACACAGACATTTTGTCTGCCCACCACATTGTGTGCTATAATCAAAGCTAAAGGTGATTGAATGAAATCTTAGAGTGTGTGACTTTTTTTTTTTGGCCAGGCAGTGTATTAAACTATGGTGGGCAATAAGAGTGTACAAACATTTAACGTCTTTAAAATGGGTATATTAGGATTTGATGTTTTTCTCAGGGCCTACCAGTTTGACCTGACAAAATGAAAGGCAATCTCTGCGTCCTCGTTTGGCAATGTGGGACATACATTATACCTTATAGAAGATGTAATTTTTATGTGGGACCAGCCTGTTGATCAGATCTATAATTAATGGAGACTTAGTAATGTCTGTGCTTTCTGAACATTGTGTCAAGATTTGTTGGATAATGCTACTGGTCCACTTCAGTTGTACATTTGTTAAATTTTCAACTGTATTTGTGATATAAAGATTTACAGGGCCTATGGACTGTTCAACCCTAAAAAACAGAGTGTCTGTGGAATGTGAAAAAGTCGAGGAGAAACTCATGAACACTTGGTTTCCAAAGGTTATTCACTTGGTCACCAGCAAGAACACGTTACAAAGAATTAGAGGAAATAAGCTGGATGCCTTTTATAACTGTGTTTCGACACTTATTTCCAATCAAGTGAGTCTGGGAAGCCATAAAAAATGTTGTTGCTCATTCAGTACTGATGAGACCTAGATGAGATATAACATTGCCAGTTATTCTTCATTTGTAGCTGAAGGGTCTGATTGAAAGAAGTGTGAAGGAATTTGTCAGTCTGTTTGAACCACTCAACAAGCAGAAGCTTCCTGTCTTCAAAATGGACCTGACCTTTGATGATGAGAAGATGGACTTCTATCCTAGCTTTCAGGATCTGGAGGAGGCTGTGTTAGAGATTCTTAAATCAATAATCTGTACTTTACAGGTATGAAAACATTATGGGATGATCATGATTCCCCTTCAAACATAATACACACATCTTTTCATAATACAGCAATCTATTCTGCTATCCAAAGTCAAAATGAGTCATGTGGAATGAATGGTCGTATTTAACAGACCATACCATTTTACAGAATGTCCAGACTGTTCAGTCCTGGCTAGATGACGCCAATAATTCAGTGGTTGATGCTAAACTGCCAGACCATATTGTTACATCGGCACAGAGTACACTGAGGAATGCTGTCCGTAAAAACCTAGAGGCACCCGCAAAACATTTTCAATATTATTGTGAGCTTTTCACATTTTTATATATTAATCCCGATAATGTAGATTTTAAAACTTATATGACTGCTTTCTTAGAACATCTGTGAATTACCAGGTTGGTTTATGATTACTTGGATTCCTGCTTGTTCTTGACCCAAACTTGTGTTTTCTGTAGTTGACAGCTATGATTGGCTGGTCAATGGGAACGCACAGAGTCTGGTAGAGACATTTCTGGAGGAGGAACACAGTTTCAATCAGTATACTAAGGTAAATTTGTAATTTAGATTACTTAAATTACGGCATGTTAATATGCTATGTGCCTCTTTGTATGTATGTACTTATGTATGTAAGTATGCAGTTGTTGTTTTTTTCCTCAGCAAGTGGAGGTGTTCCACAATCTGTCCAAAGAGATCACCAGCCTCCCCTCAGTGGTTTATTTTGACATGATCCGTTTGGACTGTGAGGACCTCAAACAAGGGCTAGCAAAAAAAGCACAGACTCTTGCTCAGAACCTAGTAGCACGACTGATTACCACACATCGTGAACAATGCCTTCAGTAAGACTACCTAGATTTGATTTCTTTGTAGTTCCTTCTTAGTGTAATTGCTTAGGTTTTCATATTTAGTTCATTATAGAAAGTCTTTGATATGGATTTACTTGAATTTTTATTTTTTGAAGAATCTGTAAAGAGTTTGAAACCATTCGGGACAAGGCTGTAAAAAACCCAAGGACAACAGAAGAAATGACGGAAATGATTGCGTATATTAGTCATGCACAAACCAAAGGAATAGAAGAGCTCAGCAGTAAGATAATGGTAAGCTTTTAACATTTTCTTTGTATCTACACAGTGGAAGACCACAAAAATAATAAAAATAAATACACAATATTTCTTCTAGGATGCACATCACAGGTTACATTATCTACTGGATGTACACATATTTGATGCAAAAGACTTGGAGCTTCATTCAACAGTTCTGATGTGGCCACAAACTATTAACCCTGTTTTTGAGCTTAGTGCTGAGGTAATTTTTGTCCATCATTAATGATTCATATTTGGCTAAAATTATGTAGTTTTTATTCATTGTTATATATATATATATATATATATATATATATATATCCCACCCATAGTTGTGTTGGTTCTGTGGTATACTGTAGGTGTTGGAAAAAGCCAAGCAGAAAGGAGAGCAGGAGTTGCGGGGCAGGAGGGAGAAGCTGATGTTAGAGCTGGACAAACTTCGTCGAAGGTCGGAGGAGTTTGCAGAATGGTCAGAACTGGATATGATGCAACAGGTAAAATAATAATAATAATAATAATAATTAAAATAATCAGCATAATACAAATTAACTTCTACTAAAAGGTTTCTAATTATTATTGTGGCTATTTTTTAATTAAGTTACAATGACAGTGTTTTCCCTATTCTATTTGCGCAGTATGTGACAGATGTAAGGACAGTGCAGAAGAGGCTTCAGGAAGTCGAGGAATCTATTGTTCTTATCAACAAAGAGGAGGTTCTGTACAAATGGGACTTAACTGTTTATCCAGAGGTTGATATAATCAAGGAAAACATTGAGCCATATCAAAGATTGTTTGGGCTTGTACTAAAATGGCAACGCACTGAGAAGAGGTTTGGTCGATTCCTCAGTACAGTATATTATTTATGATCTCTATTCCATTAAGAAGATGAGTTGCTGTTAGTCAATTGATTTTGAGATTGTTACAGTTACTTTGTCTAACTCAATGCATTCCTTTGTGTGTTCATCCTTCATCTTTGATCCTGTTTAGATGGATGGATGGTTCCTTCTTCGATTTAAATGGTGAAAGAATGAAGGTAGAGGTAGATGAGTTTTTCCAAGAAATCTACAAGATTCAGAAAGTTTTCCAGCAGAAACAGAAGAAGGTTGAGCAAACGAGAGATAACCTGGGCATAGTAAAGAAACAGTATGGAGAAGAAGATGAAACCAAACAGAAGAGTCCTTCTGTCGTGGTCTGCAGCAGAGTCATAGAACAAATGAAAGAATTTGTGGTACACCAAACATTTCTGCCTTCTGTGTTGTAATTTAAATCATCATGCTTTGTTTTGTTTGCTCCTGATTATTTATTCTCTTTAAGTACAATTCCTCCCCTTTCAGATTTTTTTTGACTACATAGCATGAGACACATTTTGAATCTTTGATAATTTCCCGTTAACAGGAGCACATACCAACAGTGTCCACACTGTGCAATCCTGGAATTAGGGTTCGACACTGGGAAAAGATGTCAGAGATTGTGAACTATGACATGATGCCCAACTCTGGCACCACACTGCGTAAAGTGCTTAAACAGAATCTCACTCCTTACATGGAGCAGTTTGAGACCATCAGTGTAGCTGCCAGCAAAGTGAGACTCTCATTTATTTGCCACTCTATAATCAGGCTTGACATATACAGTAAAACTTAATACCTCTTACTTCTAGCTGTTTTAACACAAAATATTCTGCATTTTATTTAATTCCCTTTACAACAGTCATGGATCACTATTATTCAATCATTATTATTTAAAAATGTAAGATATAGTTTAGAAAAATATGGATAAATTAATTATTTGTATATACAGGAATTCTCTTTGGAAAAGGCCCTGCAGAATATGGTGGAGGCCTGGGATACTGTGTCATTTCAACATCATCCATATAGGGAATCTGGTGTATCTATCCTTAGTGCAGTGGATGAAATTCAGACCATGTTGGATGACCAGATAGTGAAAACACAGACTATGAAGGGTTCCCCTTTTATCAAGCCTTTCGAGGCAGAGATCAAGGTAATTTAGCATTCTGTGTTGATGCAATGTGTATAACTATTGGGAAATAAAGGTTATAATAATTTCTAATAGGCTTCTGTATTGCTTGTATCTGGGTCTTATGCATTGTAAATAGAAACTGTTGACGACTGTTGTTACTTAGGCCTGGGAGGAACGTTTAAGCCATATCCAGGACACCATAGACGAATGGCTGAAGGTACAGGCCCAGTGGCTCTACTTGGAACCCATCTTTAGCTCTCAGGACATCATGCAGCAGATGCCTGAAGAGGGACATTTATTCCAGATGGTGGACAAACACTGGAAGGAAGTTATGAGACACTGTGTAAAAGACTCAAGGGTAATAACAGCTTCCAACTATCATGTCAAACTTGTTTTTATCTCAGATAGGTTATAATCTTCTAAAGCTGTTTTGGACTGGAACAATCTTGTGTGTTGCAGGTCTTACCTGCAACTTCATTAGCTGGCTTACTTGAGAAGCTTCAGGATTCAAATGCCCTTCTGGACAACATTATGAAGGGACTGAATGCTTACCTTGAGAAGAAAAGACTATTCTTTCCACGGTATCCAGCTTATTATATGATGCTGAGTGTATATTTTTAGCAAAGCAACATTATTTCAAGCTATATTAATTTTTTTACATTACTGAGTAAATTTAGTTTTATATTTCCTTTTTATTTGCCATAGATTTTTCTTCCTGTCAAATGATGAGATGCTGGAAATCCTCTCGGAAACCAAGGACCCTCTGCGTGTACAGCCACACCTGAAGAAGTGCTTTGAGGGCATTGCAAAGCTGGATTTCTTGCCCAACCTAGATATACAAGCCATGTACAGTAGTGAGGGTGAGCGCGTGGACCTGATTCAGCTGATCTCCACTTCAGCTGCACGGGGAGCAGTAGAGAAGTGGCTTGTGCAAGTGGAGGACATGATGCTGCGTAGTGTCAGGGACATAATCAACCGTGCCAGACTGGTGAGATTTTAAAATGTACTAAAAATGTGCTGTGTTATTATCACTTTCTTATGAAATTACATGCACAAGACAAACACTGCCTATTGTTTGCGATTGTTTTAAGCAAAATCAGTTCTCTTACAATTTGGCTGCATGACTTCATCACAACTACAACACACTGACATCACCAAACTGTTGTCTTCTTTTTTTGTAATGCTTTTCAGACATTTTTTTCCCTTCAGCCTTTTTTTCAGTAGTTTAATTATATGCTCAACTAGATGTGCCCGTGATTTTGTTTGCGTAGAATTTAATTGCATTTTAAAAATGTACAGTGCCATATATTGAATTTTGAGAAGAACTAATGATTTTTCCAAAGTCTATTTTTTTATGTAATAAGGGTGTTCTCCATTTAAATTTACAAATTAGCATATTTTCTCTTCCGGTGGGCTAATTGCAATTAAAAATAGCCTATACTGTATGTTAATGTACCTTAAGCTTGGCCAAATACACATGTGAAAACCCCATTAAAATTTGTTTAGTAGTTTTCATGTGATGCATGCACAAACAGACAAACAGACAGAAAAAAAATTCCAAAAACCATCTTGATGTTTCCTGTTACTCATGTGCTAATGTACTAATGTACAGACATGCCAACTAAAACTAAAACTAAAGGGTTATTATACATATAATATATATTGCCAAAAGTATTCCCTTACCCGCCCAAATAATTGAATTCAGGTGTTCCAATCACTTCCATGGTTACAGGGGTATAAAATTAAGCGCCTTAGGATGCAAACAGCTTCTACAAACATTTGGAAAAGAATGGGTTGCTCTTAGGAATTCAGTGAATTCCAGCATGGTACCATGATAGGATGCTATCTGTGCAATAAGTCCAGTTGTGAAATTTCCTCACTACTAAATATTCCACAGTCTAATTGTCCAAATGTTAGTGATATTAAAGCAAAGTGGAAGCTATTGGCAATGACAGCAACACAGTTACAAAGTAGTAGGCCATGTAAAATCACAGAGCGGGGTCAGTGGATGAAAGGCAATCTGCACAGAGGTCGCCAACTTTCTGTGAATAGCTGCAGACCTTAGTTCCAGTGAAAGGAACTCTTAATTCCAGCTTCAGCCCCTGGTTTGGGGACAGCCTGTCCTGTTCCAAAATGATTGCGCACCAGTGCACAAAGCAAGGGTCATAAAGACATGGATGAGCGAGTTTGGTGTGGAAGAACTTGACTGGCCTGGCCTCAACCCGACTAAACAACTTTGGAATGAATTAGAGTGGGGAGGTTTCTGTAATCAAAAACATTTTGCTTGGCTGAACTTGTGGTTTCTTCCTCAGGACATACTATACCAAACCTTTGATCAGTTTTTTTCACATAGGTAGCTCTTTGCTTATCTTGGTTTCTCGTTTTTAACAACAAATGCAGTTGGTACAGATGTATTTCACAGCTATCTAACAGGGCATACCTGGTAAACAAGAAATACCTGTTTTAGTATTTTTAATCACTTGAAAAATTAATGAGTTCAAACAAAATTGCTTATGATCTAACTTGGTCTCAAAATCATTTTATACATCTTCAATGTATAAAAAAGGCCCGGTCATTCAAATTCTTTCAGAGGTGATCATATCTTATATCTATTAGCATACATGAAGCAACTGGCAATTGTTTATACTGTATATGTATTTGCACAATCTCCATTTCCTATCTGTTTGTATTACACCACAGGCTTACCCAGAGTCTATTAGGAGTCAGTGGGTTTGTGACTGGCCTGGCCAGGTAGTGCTCTGTACCTCTCAAATATACTGGACCATAGAGGTGCATGAAGCTATCAGGAGTGGAATTAATGTAAGGAAATCTCATACTGTCAAACACAGTAATTACTAAGACATTAGCACTTTAGAAAGTTGTTTTTTATGTATGTATGTATGTATGTATGTATGTATGTATTCATTTATTTACTTACTTATTTTGGTGGCAGGGTCTGAAGAAATACTATGATCAGCTACAGAGCCAGCTGAATGACATTGTGGAGCTAGTCAGAGGAAAACTGCCTAAACAGACTCGTGTTACTCTAGGAGCACTGGTCACTATAGATGTGCATGCCCGTGATGTTGTAATGGAACTGATTCAAAAAGGTTGTTTGGATCAATTCATAAAGGGAGTAAACTTTTTCATACCGTATTCTCATGAATCTTATTTGTTTTTTCCAGGTGTTTCTCATGAGACAGATTTTCAATGGTTAGCACAGCTGCGTTACTATTGGACAAATGAAAATGTCCGTGTGCGCATCATAAATTATGATGTCAAGTATGCTTATGAGTACTTAGGAAATTCACCTCGTTTGGTCATCACGCCTTTAACAGACAGATGCTACCGAACTTTGGTAAACCAAAACATCAACACCAACCACTTTTTACAATGATCTACTCATTATGTTAAAACTGAAAAAAAAGATAAAACAAACAGTGCAAATTTAGCATTTGATTCATATAAGTTTTATGCATCTGCTCAGATTGGAGCATTTTATCTGAATTTGGGAGGTGCTCCTGAAGGCCCTGCAGGAACAGGAAAGACAGAGACCACTAAAGACTTGGCCAAAGCCCTTGCTGTGCAGTGTGTAGTGTTTAACTGCTCTGATGGACTTGACTACCTAGCCATGGGGAAGGTAAGTAGATCTTCTCTTACATTTAATGCCAAGATTTCTTTAACATTTATACAGGGGAAATTTTATTACTTTACTTTGACTCTTTTTACTTTGACTTTGTTTCTATTACCTATCACAGTTCTTTAAAGGACTGGCATCCTCAGGGGCATGGGCATGCTTTGATGAGTTTAACCGCATTGAGCTAGAGGTGCTTTCTGTAGTGGCACAGCAGATCTTGTGCATTCAGAGAGCCATCGAGATGAAGCTGGAGGTTTTTGATTTTGAAGGGACAGAGCTTCGCCTTAACCCGAACTGCTTTGTAGCTATTACCATGAACCCTGGATATGCAGGAAGATCAGAACTTCCAGATAACCTTAAAGTAAGAACTTGGCTGGCTTAGTTTTTGTGTAATTTAATTTTTAATTTTTTATGACTATTATAATTATTTTCTGTGCATTATTCTGAATAAATGGTATTATTTTTCTCCTGTGTGTTTTCTAGGTTTTGTTTAGAACAGTGGCAATGATGGTACCCAATTATGCTCTGATCGCAGAGATATCCCTGTATTCTTATGGCTTTTTAAATGCCAAACCACTTTCCGTGAAGATAGTAATGACCTACAGGTTGTGTTCTGAGCAGTTGTCCTCCCAGTTCCACTATGATTATGGAATGAGAGCTGTCAAAGCAGTACTGGTGGCAGCAGGGAACCTCAAACTCAAATTTCCAAATGAAAATGAAGATATTCTTGTAAGCGAAAAGAAATAGAGTGTCTTAATGTACTGCTTAAAATTTTTTGATTGAACAAGTCAAACCGGGACAAATTCCCTTCAGAACCTCAAACTCAAATTTCCAAATGAAAATGAAGATATTCTTGTAAGCGAAAAGAAATAGAGTGTCTTAATGTACTGCTTAAAATTTTTTGATTGAACAAGTCAAACCGGGACAAATTCCCTTCATTTTGTTGAGTAGAGTATATTTAAATAATTAAACTGTACTATTTTGGTCAAGTCTCACATGCTCATTTTCCTTTCTAGCTTTTACGGTCTATCAAGGATGTGAATGAACCCAAGTTTCTCTCTCATGACATCCCTCTCTTTAATGGAATTACCAGCGATCTTTTCCCTGGAGTCTCTCTGCCCATGGCCGACTATCAGGTAAATATTTAGGCAACTTATAATATTTGTTCAAATTATGATGTTTCTACAGTACATGCCTTACATTTTTGTAATCATTTATTTTGTTCCACTAGTTCCTTCTTGCTTGCGCTAATGAATGCTGCATAAAACATAATGTCCAACCTGTGAACATTTTCCTGGATAAAATTGTTCAGACTTATGAGATGATGATTGTACGCCATGGGTAGGTAAAAAGTCTTTCACAAAGCAACATATATGCTCAACCTAGATTCACCCAAATATAAGTTCCATCTATATATTTACCATCCATGACCAGCAGTTAACTAGCAGAAAGACATAATAGCTTTTTTTTTAGGCCAAGTAGATGTAGTCAAGCAGCTATTTAACACAGATCTGTACAGAAGGTTTAAAGCAAATAATGCTAGAAATCAACATTCATAAATCTCTGAACTGTGACAATATAAGATGAAATTATTTTGCTTTTTAGGTTCATGCTTGTGGGTGAACCATATGCTGGCAAAACTAAAGTGCTCCATGTTTTAGCTGACACCCTCACACTTATGAATGAAAGAGGCTGCAATGAAGAGGAGAAAGTCCAGTATCTCACTGTCAACCCCAAATCCATAACAATGGGACAGCTTTTTGGTCAGTTTGACCCAGTGTCCCATGAGGTGGGTATAAATCTGCCATATTGGTTAAATTATTAAATTTGGCTTGTATAAGTGTGCTTTCTTTTCCAGTGGACTGATGGAATTGTGGCAAATACATTTCGGGAGTTCGCATCAGCTGAGACACCAGACAGGAAGTGGGTGGTGTTTGATGGACCGATTGACACACTTTGGATAGAGAGCATGAACACTGTCCTAGATGACAACAAAAAGGCAAGCTTTTAATCTATAACTTTTTTTTAAGCTTTAAATCCTTAGATTGATATTACACAGAAATCAAAATATAATTATTGGTGTATATATTGGTTCATTTAAAAATTTGGTCAAAGTAACTAAAAAACCTCTTTATATTTTAGAAAGTGTTGCATATAGCTATATTATACAAATTAATATTTCTTTTGCAGTTGTGCCTTATGAGCGGAGAAATTATCCAGATGTCCAATCAGATGAGTCTGATTTTCGAGGCAATGGACCTATCCCAGGCCTCGGTAAGATAAGTTGACTACTGAATTTGAAAAAATTTTTAGTTGTATAGGTTTGTTAACACTATTTGCTGAGGATTTGCTGACCAGGTTGGGGAAATAATTTTACACTGGTTAGAGCAGTATTGATCTTCTGTTCCAGCCAGCCACAGTAAGCCGTTGTGGAATGATCTACATGGAGCCGTCTCAGCTGGGATGGCCTCCTCTGGTGTCATCCTGGTTAAAAACTCTACCCCAGCCTCTTCAGACCCAGGAGAATGCCACACTGCTGCTGGAGCTGTTTAATTGGCTGATCCCCCCTGCACATAGGATGTTAAGAAAAAATTGTAAAGTATGTATATCTTTACTGACCGTCACCGACCTGAATTAAGTTGAATGAGTTAACGTTGTATTGGAGTTCAGAAAAGATTTCTTTACATAAGGATGTTTTAAGAATCTAGTTATAAATTATTGCTCAGTAAATCAGCCCTAATCAGCTACTTCATTTCTGTCACAGGAGGTTGTCCTCACCAGTAACAGTAATACAGTTGTCTCTCTCACACGGCTCCTTGAAATGCTTCTTACGGAAGCTGTAAATGAAGATCCTGGAAACAAGAATATTCGTACATGGATTATGGCAAGTATTCACTTACCATAATCACTTACTTTGCAAATGTGAAACTTACAAAATTATTTGTAAAATGTGACTCATGGAAAACAAGATGTCAAAGTATCACCTGCTGCAATTAGTGAAAATTCTTCTGTTTAAACAGTGTTTTTGAAAAAAAATTATGTGGTATGTATGCAATTTACATAGGCTGCCTTTGCCTTTTCTTTGGTGTGGTCTGTTGGTGGAAGCTGTGATGGTGACAGTCGTGAAAGATTTGACCACTTTTTGAGGGAAATCATTATGGGAAAATTAGAAGAGCACCCTGTCCCTGTTGCTGTCTCAAAATGGGAATGCCCTTTTGATGAAAAGGGTCTTGTTTATGACTATTCTTATGAGGTGAGTTTTGTAAATGATGTGCCTTGAAACAGCTCAGTCAGTCTTTGAGAAAAGACCCTGACTCATGATCTTTTTCATTTCAATTTCTAGTTCAAAGGTAAAGGCTGTTGGATTCATTGGAATGAATCAATAAAGAATGTCACATTGGGGGGCAAAAACACCAAAGTGCAGGACATCATTGTCCCTACGATTGACACAGTGCGCTACAACTACCTAATGGACCTTTGCATTAATTATGGAATGTAAGTATGTGGTTTTATTAATAAAAGAAAGAACTTACTAAACATATAAATTATTTAAATATTTTGTTAGTATACAGTAGGTTATATCCTGTATTTTGTTACATTTTCAAATACACTGCCTGGTCAAAAAAAAACAAAAAACTGCACATTCTAAGATTTCAATTAATTACCTTCAGCTTTTATTACATATTGTGATAACCAGTTAATGTGAAAATGATTCCTCATGCACCTAGAACCACCATTCTTTCACAATTTGTGTTCTGGGATATGCCTGTGCCATCAGGTCATTCAGTGTATTCAAGTTGTCAGGTGACTTCATTTTATTGCCAAATAATGTTGCTGAGCCTACACCTGACCAACTGAAGCAGCCCCAGATCATAACACTGTCTCCAGAGGCTTGTACAGTGGGCACTTTGCATAATGGGTGCATTGCAAGTTCCTTCTTACCCTGACACACCCATCGCTCTGGAATAGGCACAATCTGTACTCATTAGACGCAAGACCTGTTCCATTGCTTCAAAGTCCAATCCTTATGCTCCTTAACAAATTAAAGCCTCACTAACCAATTTATTTTCTTATGTCCACACAACTGGTTCATCCCAATCCTGTAAGTTCTTATCACATTGTGTGTATGGCAATGCTTTTACATTTATTGTTAAGCATAGCATAGGTTTTACCTGTTCATTTTTTACCTTGCGACTTCACCAAAGTGATTGCCATTCATGATTTTTACTGACCACATATCTTTCACAGAATTGACGGTTCAGCACTATCCTTAAAGGTTTTGATAATGTGCCGAAGGGTTCTTAACCCAGTTCCAGTAATTTTAGAGCTCCTTAGTTTTTTCTTTGCTTGGTGCAGCCCTGTAATTTGACCATTTTAAAATGGTGGCTAGGCAGTATATATATATAGTGTTTTTTTTCACATCATCTTTAAAGCCAATATTTTATTGTTTTTGTTTATAATTAAAATAAATAAATTGTTTTTTTATATTATAATAAATGCTATAGGCCTCTTCTTTTTGTTGGTCCCACTGGCACTGGAAAGTCTGTTTATGTGAAAGAGAAACTGATGAATGGTCTAGACAAGGATCGCTACCTTCCATTCTTTATTAACTTTTCAGCTCGCAGTAGTGCTAACCAGACTCAGGTAACAGAAATGATAACCTTCTTTATAAGATAAGATATGGTCACATAAATAATATTACCAGATCTCTAGTTATGTTGTTGCCATGTCAGCATAAGTCGAGCACTATTTTTTTTTGTATCTGTTTTAGAACATAATTATGTCCAAGCTTGATAAAAGAAGGAAGGGGGTCTTTGGACCACCAATGGGAAAGAAATGCATTATTTTTGTGGATGATATGAACATGCCAGCAATGGAAGTGTTTGGTGCACAGCCTCCTATTGAGCTGCTTCGCCAGTATTTTGACCATGGAAACTGGTATGGTTTATATAGAAAAATATCTCTTTTTATTTGTTTGTTCTCTCTGAAATAAAGATTTACTATTTTTAAAGTGTGTCAATCTTTCAGGTATGACCTAAAGGACACCTCCAAAATCACTTTGGTTGATCTGCAGCTAATTGCAGCAATGGGTCCTCCTGGTGGTGGGAGGAATGCCGTGTCCCCACGTTTCCTGCGTCACTTTAACATTTGTAGTATCAACGCATTCAGTGATGAGACCCTGTTACGGATATTCTCTAACGTGGTTAAATTTTACTTCCGCACCAATAATTTCCCAACTGACTGCTTCACCGTAGGCAACCAGATAGTTTCTGCTACTCTAGAGGTAAAACATAAAACATTACAGTCATTGTCGATTCTTTATGTTTTAGTCTTAGTCTAACGAGAGAATGTTTTGTTTCATACATACTACATAATGGCACTCTGTTTTGTTTCTTTGGTATTAACAGGTTTATAAAAAAGCGACGCAAAACCTCCTTCCCACTCCTGCTAAATCTCATTACACTTTCAACCTGAGAGATTTCTCACGTGTAGTACAGGGCTGTCTGCTGCTAAAGAAGGAATCTCTAGAGAGCAAGCACACCTTGATTCGCTTGTTTGTTCATGAGGTTTTCAGAGTCTTCTATGATCGCCTGGTGGATGACAACGACCAAGCCTGGCTTTACAAACTAATTAAAGACATTGTAAAAGAACATTTTAAAGAAAACTTCAATACAGTCTTTGAGCACCTCAAATCTGACAAAAACTCTGTAAGTACCAAGTAGGTGATTTTGAGACAGGAAATTATTATTAAAAATTATTAACTGGTGCATGTTGTAAATGTTATGCCTGCGTCCTAGCTGTGTGAGGAGGACATGAGGAGCTTGTTATTTGGAGACTACATGACTCCTGATGTGGACCCCAGTGAGAGACTTTACACAGAGGTTTCCAGCATGGAGAGCTTCAGTCAGATTGTGGAGTCATGTCTGGCAGAATACAACCAGACACACAAGAATCGTATGAACCTGGTCATCTTTCGGTAACTGCCTTTAAAAATATTGTTGGGTGCAATATAAAGAATATTTATAAAAATAAGTACACAAACCATTTTTTGGAGATTCTCCTAATCATTTTTATTTTAAAAAACTGAGTTAAACATTTGAAGCAATCATGGAATTTGTTTAATATTATTTCTTTTATATAGAAAAAATAGAAATACTGTAGTGTTTTAGGCCAATATCTGTCTATGGGATCTGTATCTTACTGGCAATAAAAAAGTTTTTTTTTATGCATTTTCTGTGCTGAAAATATAACTGAATATGCTTTACTTAATACTTTCTCATAGTGCCTGCCTAGATGATTTCAAAACAATTTACAAAAAGTTTAGAAAATGTATGTAAACTTCTAAAATATATAAAAGTATGACACATACTCTGTTCTATAACCATTTATAACTTACATCTTAAATCCACAACTGTATAGGTATGTAATATGTACAGTATGTAATATGTAGTTTTAATCCAATTTTAAATCCCAAAGCAAAATGTAAGTACTTTTTTTTTAAATAAATAGGTTTTTCATTCAAGTAAAAGGGTTTTCATTTGAAAAGACGTTAAAGACATTTTTTTTGTGTGGCAGGTATGTCCTAGAGCACTTGTCCAGGATCAGCCGTGTGCTGAAGCAGCCTGGAGGAAATGCTCTGCTTGTAGGAGTTGGTGGAAGTGGCCGTCAATCCATCACTAAGCTGGCCACTTTCATGGCTGGCATGAGTCTGTTCCAGCCTGAGATTTCCAAGAACTATAGTATAAATGAATGGAGAGATGACCTTAAGGTAATATGTAATTTCTGCTAAACACATCCATGTAAAGCAATGCAAATAATCACTTAAATAATATTAAATTATACACTGTATGTTTTTTTAAATAATGTCTGTATTTTTCCACTCTAAGGTATTGCTGAAAAATGCAGGTGTGAAGGGCGAGAAGACAGTGTTCCTACTTACAGATGCTCAGATAAAAGAGGAGGCATTTTTAGAAGATGTGGACAGTCTGTTAAACACTGGAGAAGTTCCCAACATTTTTGCTGTGGATGAGAAGCAAGAGATTATGGAGGTATTTTATAATACAGTAATATGAAATAGAAGCAATTTAAGCTTGTCATTAAATAAATTCCAACTATGAGGTTGTCAGATTTTGAGCGTTAGAATCATATTGTAATGGACACCTGCTTCCTTTTATGTTTATCTTAGGCAGTGCAGCCCATAGCCCAGGCTGGGAATAAGAATTTAGAGTTCAGCCCTCTGGCTCTGTTTGCTTACTTTGTAAACCGCTGCAGAGAGAACTTGCACATAGTGGTGGCATTCAGTCCTATTGGAAATGCATTTAGAAACCGCCTGAGGCAGTTCCCATCTCTTATCAACTGCTGCACAATCAACTGGTTCCAGGTAAGAATTTTTTTAACTGTGGCTGTAGGAATTACAAATAAAATGCAGTAAAAGTAGCATGGAGCATCTGAGCAACCTATATATTTTTGTATGTTTGTTCCCTCATAGCCATGGCCGGAAGAGGCATTAGAGAGAGTTGCCAACAAGTTTTTAGAGACTATAGAGATGAGTGACCATGAACGGCTAGAAGTTATATTAATGTGCAAGACTTTCCATACTTCTGTTACTGATCTGTCCAAAAGGCATGCAAAATCTAATATATCATTTAAGCAGATCATTAATCTTTACATAAGTCCAGGATTATACATATTTAATCAATTTGTGATATTTTAAGGTTTCTGTCTGAGCTTGGACGCCATAATTATGTGACGCCCACTTCTTACTTGGAGTTGATAGCTGCATTTAGGCTGCTCCTTACAGAGAAACGGGAGACTGTGATGAAGGCAAAGAGGAGGTATACTAATGGGCTTGACAAACTGGCTTTTGCTGAGTCTCAGGTATTTTATTTTGTGTTTACTTACAGTTTTTATATTTTTCAAGATTTAATAATTCTTTTCAAATGTAGAAGATATTTATTTTACTCACTTTCATATTTTTATTGTTTTGCCATTAAAATAAGAGTAACTATTTGCATTTTGTTAGGTAGGTGAAATGAAGAAGGAGCTTGTAGATCTTCAACCCAAACTGGAACAGGCCAAGATTGAAAACACCAATATAATGAAGGTGAAAATAGTAAATAAGCCAATATTTACAGTAAGATACTTTGTGTTATTTTTGTATATTTGTAATAAAATACTCAAAAATGTTTTGTTGCAGGTGATAGAGGTAGAGTCAGTGGAAGTGGAGGCTAAGAGTAAAGTTGTTCGTGTGGAGGAGGAGGCGGCTACTCAAAAAGCAAATGAATCACAAGCTCTGAAGAATGAGTGTGAAAGTGACCTTGCTGAGGCCATCCCTGCTCTGGAGGCTGCTCTCTCGGCTCTTGATACTTTGAAGGTATCAGTCAAAGTGGATTTAAGACTGCATCCAAAGGCACAATCTGTTTTAAGTCAGAATTGAGAAAAAAGTGCTTATACACTGGTAAACTTTTTTTTTCTAGCCCTCTGACATTACAATTATAAAGTCTATGAAAAACCCTCCATCTGGAGTGAAGCTTGTGATGGCAGCAGTGTGTGTAATGAAAGATATCAAGCCTGAGAAAATCAATGACCCTGCAGGAACAGGAAAGAAGGTGAACAAACAAAGTCAGCAGTGTAAAGTAATAACCTTTCCTTTTACTTTGTTAACCATTTACCAGTATCCTTTTTCTATAGGTAGAAGACTATTGGGGTCCTAGCAAGAAATTGCTGGGTGATATGAATTTCCTCAGGGACCTGAAAGATTATGACAAGGACAACATTCCTGTAAGTATATTGTACAGATTAAGCCTGGTCTGACCATGACTGTCATTCTCTAATGATCACTATCCGGCAGACACCAGTCATGCACAAAATCCGCATTGAATATATGAGCAACCCTGATTTTGACCCCACCAAAGTAGCCAAGGCTTCCTCTGCAGCTGAGGGTCTGTGCAAATGGATCACTGCCATGGAGGTTTATGACAGAGTGGCGAAGGTGGGAATTAGTGATTTACCTTATTTATTACATATTTGATCTGCACTGCACTCTTTTTGTCATAATCATTGCATTTTAGAGTCATCTATCTATCTCTTTTGTTTATGTAGTATGTCTTTGATTTCATAAAACATTCTTACAAATTAGTCGGTTATTAATTTATCCATTAATTCATTCATTTATTCATTCATTCATGTTATTCTTACAGGTAGTGGCTCCTAAAAAGGCTAATCTGGCTGTGGCACAGCAGTCACTGGCTGCTACTATGGCCTTATTGAATCAAAAGAGGGCAGAACTAAAAGAAGTGGAGGATCGTTTGGCTTCCCTACAGAAGACATTTGAGGAGAAGACTGAGGAGAAGGCTCAGCTAGAATTCCAGGTGGACCTTTGTGCCCGCAAACTGGAGAGAGCTGAAAAGCTCATCGGGGGCTTAGGAGGAGAAAAGAATAGGTCAGGAAAATATTTATAAAAATTAAATTTTAATTTGAAGACATTTTTTTGGAACTTGACATTTTATTTGAAATTCCAATCTGGATATTATCTCAGGTGTTTATTGTGTCCTGCAGGTGGTCTAAAGCTGCAGATGATCTTCAAAACACATATGATAATTTGACAGGGGACGTGCTGATATCTGCTGGTGTAATTGCTTACCTCGGACCCTTTACTGCTGGCTTCCGCCTGGATTGCACTAGGGACTGGTCCAAGCACTGTAAGGTACATCACATACTGACACTATACAAATCAGAAATATGGATCAGCTAGCAGCATCAGGTGAATAATACTGAAAAATGTCTGTCCAATTGATTGCTAGACATAATTACATAGAAAACATAATTAGTAACAAAAACTTGCCTTATTTTTTTGCTTTATTATTATCATGGAACAGTACTCTTTAAAACCTTATTATCTATTCTAGTTGTCCCATTGTACAGTTCAAATCAATGTGTGTAGCCATTTTATGAAAATAGCTGCAATGATATATTTGATTCTATTCAGTCCAAGAAGATCCCATCCTCAGATGACTTCTCTCTGAGTAAAACCCTTGGTGACCCTATCAAGATCAGGGCCTGGAACATTGCTGGATTACCAACTGACAGCTTCTCCATAGACAATGGAGTTATAGTGAGCAACTCCAGGAGATGGTACTGATACACATACATTAAACCCAGAGCAAAACATTTAATTGTTAAAATTTCATGTTTTTTCTCTTATTTAAAGATATGTCTGTGATGCTTTGCAGTCAGTGCATAATGAAATATCTTTGCAGGCCTTTGATGATTGATCCACAGGGTCAGGCCAACAAATGGGTAAAAAACTCCGAGAGAGATAACAATCTCAGTGTGATAAAACTTACTGATGCAGACTATATGAGGACCCTGGAGAACTGCATCCAGTTTGGAACTCCGCTGCTGTTAGAAAACGTGGGAGAAGAGCTGGACCCCTCTATAGAGCCCTTACTGCTTAAACAGATATTTAAACAAGGTACAGGGTACAAATATGAGCAATTTACTAAATACAAACATCAAACCAAGATTGACAATAAGAGTAGGCTTAACCGTTTTTTTAAACCAAGATTTACTCACTGTATTATATACATTGTGTTTTTATTAGAATCTCTTCAAGAAATTTGTTAATGTTTTGTATGGGACTAAATGCCAATGATTCAAACATTGGCATTTAAATCATGTTTTCTTTTGTCTGTATGTAGGAGGTATGGACTGCATTAGACTGGGGGAGAGTGTGATTGAGTACTCCAGTGATTTCCGATTTTATATCACTACTAAGCTTAGAAACCCTCATTATCTTCCTGAGCTGGCAACCAAAGTGTCTCTTCTCAATTTTATGATCACTCCAGAGGGTCTAGAGGACCAGCTGCTGGGAATTATGGTGGCTAAAGAGAGGTGATGAAATAGACAAACACACATCTAGATCACAGGTTATGTGAGTGAATAAAACAAACAGCTACTCACTCAGCTGTGCCTGTACATACACACATATTTGGGAATGGATGCAGGATGCCCAGCTAAATATTAACTGTTATTATTTTGCAAGAGATAATGCGAGAAACATAGTAACTCATTGCTGAAAAGGTTCTTTTTATAGGTCAAGCCTTGTTTGCTATTGCAACCTTTCTTCTCAACATTCTTGAATATATTTGTGTCTACTTAACATGTGTTTCATAGGCCGGAGTTGGAAGAGGAAAGGAATGCTCTCATTCTTCAATCTGCTGCCAATAAGAAGCAGCTGAAGGAGATTGAGGACAAAATCCTAGAGACTTTGCAGTCCTCAGAGGGGAATATACTGGAGGACGAGAGTGCTATTCAGATCCTCGACTCTGCAAAGACAATGTCTAACGAGATATCCAAGAAACAGCAGGTCTGGTCCTGAGAAATATTGGTTTTAAAAAGAATGCCTGGTTGAAACAATGACTGATTTTATCTTTTTCATCTTTTAGATTGCAGAGCAGACTGAAATTAAAATTGCAGAGTCAAGGGAAGGATATAGACCAATTGCCAAGCACTCATCCATCCTATTTTTCAGTATTGCAGACCTGGCCAACATTGACCCCATGTATCAATACTCACTTAGTTGGTTTGTCAATCTGTATATCAACTCCATACAGGACAGGTAACCAAATATATGCTGATAGACACATTTAATCAGTTTTATAAGTATTTTTTTTACTGTTCATTTGGCACATGTTCATTGGCATGTACTTGTGTGTTTTAGTAACAAGTCAAAGATTCTAGAAAAGAGACTAAGATATCTGACCGACCACTTCACCTACAACCTATACTGCAATGTGTGTCGCTCTCTCTTTGAGAAGGACAAACTGCTCTTCTCCTTTCTCCTTTGCTGCAATCTGCTCCTGTATGTCAGCACAGCAACTTTACATAAACATATTATATGAATCAATGCAATTCAAGTTAATAATAAAATGTTCAGATAAAATAATATCATAATTATGAGATGACTGCTTTGGTTTTAAACTGTGTTTTTGACTGTCTCTTTCTGTTTCAATCAGGGCTAAGAAGGAGATTAAGTACTTGGAGTTTATGTTCCTGCTGACAGGTGGAGTGGGTCTGCAGAATAATGTGCCCAATCCTGATCCCGGATGGCTCCAAGAAAAAAGCTGGGATGAGATTTGTCGAGCCAGTGAACTGCCCAGCCTGCAGGGCCTCAGGTCTATATCTCTTCATCTTTGTATGCTTATCTTTTTTTAAATACACTCATCAGCCATAACATTACCACCAAAAAACATTTACACATTAACATTGATCATCAATTATATAATAATAAGAATTGTGACAGGATCATGGGAACCCATGGCTCATCCATGCCTGCGGGGACCAAAAGCCAGCCTGTCTGGTTCAATCTCATAGAAAAGCTAACGCAGCACAAATTGGCAAAAAGGTCAATGCTGGCCCTGTTAGAAGGGCATCAGAATAGCCAGCGCAGTGCCATGTGCTGCTCACTGGTCTGGCAGGCAAAGAGGCCAAGACTGCTGACCTAGATCCCCCCAGATCCCAGTCTGATTGAACACTCATGGGATACGCTAAACGATCCACAGAGACCCCACCCCAAAACCCGCAGGAACCAGCAAGGTATCTGCTGCCAACATCATGGTATCAGATACCACAGCACACCCCAGACGTCTTGGGAGTCATTTCCCAAGGGACTAGAGCTGCCTAAATGGCACAAGGGCAGCCTACACAATATTGGGCATAATGTCTTGTGTTGTAACGTTATGGCTGATTAGTTTATATCTAATAAGTCAAAGAAAGTTTGCTGTTAATCTTATCAGGTGTTTTATATATCTCTGTCTTAAATATAGGGAGAGTGTCATCAAGACACCTGAGACTTTCCTGCATATTTACGATAGTAAAGAGCCTTATAACACTCCATTACCAAGCCCATGGTGTAACAAACTTAATGACTTTCAAAAAATGATCATCTACCGCTGCCTCAGACCAGATAAAGTGAGATGTTTTTCATTTTTACATACATATTACTGACATATGTACTGTATAGATAATGTCCTTCCTTGACCTTGTATATTATCTATTATGTACATTATGTATAGCATTTGTTTACTGTATGTATATTTAATTACAGTGGAACCTATATTACAAGCATAATTCATTCCGAAAGTGGGCTCATATTTCAGAACACTCGTGAACCGAATTTAATTTGCCCATAAGAAATAATGGAAACTCAAATTATTCGTTCCACAGACCAAAAAAATAAGTACAGAAAAATTATTAATACAAAATATAAAGTAAAATTAAAACAACTTAACCTGCACTTTACCTTTAAAGAAAAGTAAAAATAAATCCTGACAGATAAGTGTTTTCGTTTGTGCACGCGGACGCTGCTCTCACACACACACACATACACACACACACACACATTAACGGAGAGACTGTTTTATCTGAAAAATTAGCAAGGAATATAGCTAGTCACACTCGCGTAAGCGCATACCAACGGAATCACTGCTGTAAAGTAAAAAAATAAAATAAAAAATGAACCGGCACTTTACCTTTTAAAAGAATCAGGACAGAGTTTCTGTGTAAGGCAGAGAGTGTGCGTCTGTATGTGTGTTGGAAGCTAAGAGGAGGAGGGGGTGGGAGGGGGTTGTAAAGGCGAGAGAGAGTGTGTGTGTGTGTGTGTGTGTGTGTGTGTGTGTGTTGGTGTGAGTAAAGGAGCACAGTGTCAAATTACGCATGTGCGCACACACAGACACACACACACACTCTCTCGCCTTTACAGCCCCCCTACCACCCCCTCCTCCTCTCGGCTTCCCAAATACACACACACACACACTCTGCCTTATACAGAAACTCTGCTCTGTCGCGATTCTTTTCAAAGGTAAAGTGAAACACAACAGGCTGATACAGTTAGGGAAAGAAAAAATGGATCTTTACCCTTTAATGAGACTTGCTTTTGCTTTATACGCATGCACACACACACACACGCGCTGTACAAACACGCTTACGAATACACACACACGTGGTCACAGTGTTATGGTAAACAGTACACGCATGCACGGATGTTGAGTATACCAGTATGAGACATGCACTAAGACCCAGCAGGGGAGACGATTACCTACAATTCCGCAGCGCAACAGAGAGAAAAACCGTTGGCTCAGTTGTGCTCACGTGACGCTCGGCGTCAAAACAAGAAGCGCATGCGTGATACAAGATAGTCGGTGCTTGAACCAAGACAATGCTCGTTTTTCAAGTCAAAATTTATTACAAATCTTTGCTCGTCTGGCGGAACACTTGTAAACCGTGTTACTCGTAATCCGAGGTTCCACTGTACATGTATCTTCATAACACTCTTATTTTACCTCTCTTATATTACAGATTGAACCAGCCATTACCAGTTATGTAACTGACAAACTAGGCAAAAAGTTTGTTGAACCACCTCCGTTTGATCTGAGTAGGAGTTACAATGATTCTAATTCTACAATTCCATTGGTGTTTGTGCTCTCTCCTGGAGCAGACCCAATGGCCAGTAAGTATTGGCTGTTACTGTAAGCACTACTGTACTAGCCATAATTTAAATGCATTCTTATGAGCTCCTTACTGACTCTTAAAGCTTTTTTCCCCCCACAGGTTTATTGAAGTTTGCAAATGACAAGAACATGAGTGGTACAAAGTTCAAGTCAATTTCTCTTGGACAGGGTCAGGGTCCTATAGCTGTAAAGATGATTCAATCTGCCATGAAAGAAGGCACATGGGTGTGCCTACAGAACTGCCACCTGGCTGTATCTTGGATGCCCACTCTTGAGAAGATCTGTGAAGATTTCAGCCCAGACACATGCCACCCAGACTTCCGCCTTTGGCTAACGAGCTACCCCTCCCCCATGGTGTTTATACATTTTAGTGTTGTGCTTAAAGATATATATTTAGAAGATACTGTCTTGTGTCCTTGTTGTTGGTCTAATATCTGTTATTATACATTTTCTCAACAAATTACATCATCACCTGTTGGCTGTGAAAGTTTCCAGTGACCATTCTGCAGAATGGAGTAAAGATGACAAATGAGCCTCCCACAGGCCTTAGGCTGAATCTGCTACAGTCCTACCTATCAGATCCTATCTCAGACCCAGAGTTCTACTCAGCATGTCCAGGCAAAGAGCCTGTGAGTGTAGACACTTAAAGTTAATCAGGAATTGTCATGTTAAATACACAGATAGTATATTAAACTCCCCTTTTGTGTTTAAAGGTTTGGGAAAAGCTTCTGTATGGAGTTTGCTTCTTCCATGCCCTTGTGCAGGAAAGGAAGAAATTTGGACCATTGGGTTGGAACATTCCATATGGATTTAATGAATCGGATCTGCGTATCAGCATCAGGCAGTTACAGGTAAAGACTCGTGTAAATAATGTACATAAACTGTTTATGCTAAAAACAGAACATAGCTGGCAGTGTGAATAGGGTTGGAGCAGTTGCAGATAATCGAGGTTGCAGCAACCTGATCATTTGTGCTTGACTCAGTATCCCTTTTTTGCAGCTCTTTGTGAATGAGTATGAGGAAGTTCCCTTTGAGGCCATCACATATCTGACTGGAGAGTGTAACTATGGTGGGCGGGTGACAGATGACTGGGACCGTCGCCTCCTCTTGACCATCTTGGCTGATTTCTACAATCAGGACATCATCAAGAACCCCCGATACAACTTCTCTCCTAGTGAAAAATATTATGCACCTCCAAAGTCCACTTATGAGGACTATATAGAGTTCATCAGGGTAAAAATAATGAAGGACAGTGACATATGTGCAGAACAACTAATACATGCATTTTTTTCTAAACCACAGAAGATATATAAAGTAAAAGGATATGTTAAGGTAAAGATTTTGTATGCTTGCAGAATCTGCCATCTACCCAGCATCCAGAGGTGTTTGGTATGCATGAAAATGTGGACATCTCTAAAGATCTACAGCAGACCAAACTACTGTTTGACTCCCTGATCCTGACTCAAGGCAGTGGCACAAAGGGAGGAGGAAGTTCTGGAGGTGACAACAACCTGCTGGATATTGCTAGTGACATCCTATCTAAAGTAATAACCTATAAGTTTCTATTATGTGATACAAGAACTCTTATGTAACGCAATGTGTAATCTGTAATGTGATGCAATCCTCTAAGTTTCTATCATGTAATACAAGAACTCTTATGTAATGCGGTTGAATATTTTGCTGTAAAATATCTAGATTCCAGAAAACTTTAACATTGAGGCTGCCCTTACGAAGTTCCCAGTGCAGTATAAAGAGAGCATGAACACAGTTCTTGTTCAGGAGATGGAACGATATAATAAGTAGGTCCTCTAATTACCCTAATTAGTGTTTTACCCTAATAAAACACTAATTAGTACTAATTAGTGTTTTATTTTTATGCATGAATTTGCTTTTGTCTTTTTTTCATGTCATGTTGATTTCATGTATATATAAATCCCTTTATCCTCAGTTTGTGCAAAACAATTTGTGAGAGTCTGCAGAACCTAATAAAGGCCATTAAGGGGCTTGTTGTAATGGACGCAGAGCTGGAGGCTATAGCAAGCAACCTGCTCGTGGGAAAAGTGCCAGAGAAGTGGGCAAAGCGCTCCTACCCCAGTTTGAAGCCTCTGGGCAGCTACATCACTGACTTACTTGCTAGGCTTAAATTTCTTCAGGTTAGAATGGATGTATTTTATAAAAATAGTACTATTTATATCTGTAAAGTCATCTGATTTTACAGCTTAGTTTGAATATACAAATAATGTTGTGACGTGATACAAAATGCTTAGATGTTCTGTCCAAATAGTTTCAAAATGTTATGATGGTTTACTTTTTCTAGTAATTGCCTAACTTTTTATGCATTTTTAGGACTGGTATGACACAACCAAGCCCAACATTTTCTGGCTGTCTGGCTTCTTCTTTACTCAAGCTTTTCTGACAGGAGCCATGCAGAACTATGCCAGAAAGTACTCCATCCCTATTGACCACCTTGTATTTGACTATGAGGTATCTGCTGCTTACACTTTTGTGTTCTGCTAGCAGAAAGTTTTGAATTACACATGTTTAATAAGATATTTAGTGGTTCCTCCATCTTCCACTAATTATATCATGCAGGTTATGCCATTCGATACTTCAGTCACCTCCCCTGAAGATGGAGTTTATACTCATGGCCTTTTTCTGGATGGAGCTCGATGGGATAGAAAAAGGTTTGTTTATTTGAGAACAAATGATACATTTATAAGGGGGTCTACATTTTAATAAAGTCTCATTTAAGGCAATTTTCCTTTACATGCAGTGGTGTCTTAGCTGAACAGTTCCCTAAAACCCTGTTTGACTCACTCCCTGTTATATGGATAAAGCCAAGTGAGTCAACACCAGAATACTATAAGAAGAAATTTGTTTAAACTGTGATAATCCAATATTTTGTCATGCCCATTTATAAATGTATTCATTGTCTCCTAATTTTTATATTTTAGCAGACAAGCGGGCTATGACGCAACCCCAGAACGTCTATGTGTGTCCTCTCTATAAGACGAGTGAGCGTAAGGGAACTTTGTCCACCACAGGTCATTCCACGAACTTTGTGATCTTCATGACACTACCCACAAAAAAACAACCACAGCACTGGATCAAGAGAGGAGTGGCCATGCTCTGTCAGCTTGATAGTTAATAACATAATTTTAACCTTTCACCAGCTCAGCAAATTACAGTATATATAGAAGTTAATTTGTTGTAATAACTCTGTATTTAATCATGTAATAAAATAAATGAAATATATTTAATCTTTGAACTGTGATCATTTGAGTCCTACTGTATGTTGAATTATATATTAAAGCCATTAGTGAAAGATGATTTCACATCAGGCAAACTGCGTGCATACTTTCCAATGTGTAAACTGTGTGCATACCAAATGTATAATATGGTTTTCCTGTTGCCAGCCTTGATATCTTATAGCCCCAGTATGTCAGCTGGGTGGCCAAGCTCAGGTTCAGTGTGATCTATGTCAGAGAGGGATTGGCTGGACTAGTCCCATGATTGCATATTTTTAACTGTGTCAGGATATAAATAGCTGTTTGTCCACCACCAGCATGAAACACTTGGGTGTTATAGGTACAACAAAGCAGCAGTGTCCATTGTTGAAAGGTAAAAAGAAAACATTTGCATCTCCAACTGTATATGTAAAAACCTTGTTCTTTTGGGAAAGGTGCCAGAGATCAGTGAATTGCTGCATGGCATGGAGTGTTGCATGTTAGCAAGACAGCCACCACAGTTCAAAACACAACAGTCAGTAACCAACGTTTCATTCAGAAGTGTGGATCAACAAGCTCTCTTATACAGAAGCTCTAAGAACACAGCGCTTTCAATTGCTTGCTAGTAATGTTTATACGGTACCTCGTGTTTGTGTTCATTGGATAAAACTTGTTGCATGAGTAGAATGATTAGTACGTTAACGGTATTACACAATACCGCACTTGCAAATATTTTGCTATGATCTGATTATGTACAAGCAGTATGTGTAGTGAAACCTAACCCTATCCATTTTATAGCCAACTTAACCAACTTTTTGACAAAACCATCTTGCCCCAAAACACTTGTAGTGGTACTTTTTACCATTTTTATTCAGTGTTTGTGGTTCAACTGGATTAAAATCGAGTAAGATGGAAGGCATGTATGATGAGGAAGAGTGGGATGACGATGAAGCAACACAATACATGATAGAGCAGAGTTTGTTGGAATATGGCAAGTGCAAAGATAAAACTCCTAGGTAAGACTACACATTACACTCTTCATATTTCCAGATCATAACAATCTACCTGCCTGCTTGTGTAAGCGTGTATAATTGTTTGTGATTTTTTTTTCCATAGTGATCCTACACTAGAATATATTGACCATGAAGAAATATTTACAGCCATATGTGCAGGTAAGATCTGATTTACAATTACTGAGCCTTATTCATTATTCTTTTAATAGTGTTGTGATTAAATGTTTGCGTAAGCCAAACAAACTAAAATTTTGCACCAGGTTTTGAAAATGCTGATCATCTCGGTATTTACATGAGCACTGTACAGTGTATTGATAAAATGCAATAACGTAATTTACCATACATGTGCATAAAACTCCTTAAAGGAGAAAATTCACTGAGTGGAAAGCACAAAATGGCTAGTCAGCTGTGTAACAGTTATAAAAGAAAAAATAGTTATTTAAAGTCCTAGTACTTTTGACTAATTTCTATGAGAATAAAAACAAATATTATTTTGAAGTGTAAAAAGACAGTGGTGTAATTGAAAAATAAGTGATTTAAATTTGGACCTAATACATACAGAATACACTGTTTTTTAAAACAGTTTTTCGCAAATTATATGACTTAAACCATATGCATGGTAATCAATATGTATGTATTCACACACAGGAGCATGAGTGGAGAACTAACATTTTTTAAAATGTCCAGGATTTTTATTAACAAAATATTTCTTGCGTAAGTGCAAAATAATTACAACAGTTTTTTCTCCTGATTGAGGCCCTTTCTTACTATTACAGTCAATAATATTTACAAATTCATAATTTGTCATAGTTAGTATTACAAATTTAATATTAGTTACTAATTCATTAACACTGCTCCTACTGACAAATATTTTTTAATAAACTTTTACTTTATGGACCGTACATCCTCCTCCATACATTCCTTGTGTATGGTCACAGGAAACGAGGATGCCTTGAGGATGCTTGTGCAGCACAAAGCAGCTATGACAATGGCAGACAACAAGGGATGGATACCTTTGCATCAAGCAGCGGTACAGCCGAAAAAGAACATTCTGGAGATCACTTTTTCAGGTCTACATTCTTTATTTTAGCAAGATCTAAAGGGTTTACAGAACAAAAATACTGTAGTTAAAGTAAGCATTGGGCATTGAGCTTAATTAAATTGATTATATCATCAGCATCTCCTCAGGGGTCTACTGAGTCCCGCACACTGAAAGGAGAAACTCCTCTGTTTCTTGCTGTTGTGAATGGTCTCAGAGAGAATGCTACATTCCTGCTCCAGAATGGTTGCAACCCTGACTGTAGGAATGAAGATGAGGACTCTGCATTAGTTGGAGGTATGTAATAACAAGATTATTTTATCGTAGAGCTACTGAATACTGTGGAATTTAGGTGACAAAAGTTTTAAGACGAACTTTTATGTACAGTCCTGTGTTTGTAGTTAAAGATATACACTGTAGATCTTCAGTGAAGCTTGTTCACAATGTTTTTTCTTGTGTAATTACTGTCTCCCTAAACAGCCTTAAAGAATAATCAACATGACTTGGCCTGTCTTCTTCTGCGTTATAATGCTACAGTGGACCAAAAAGGCAGCCTTCAGCGAACTGCTCTGCATGAAGCATCTCTTCTGGGTTTAGAGGAATATGTGTACCAGCTTCTCCAGGCTGGTGCCGACCCCGATGCATGTGATGCCAATGAACATACACCCTTAGGACTTGCAGCCCAAGCTGGGCATTTAAATGTCGTGGAAATTCTACTTCAGAAAGGTTATTTCAATTTTGTTAAAGCCTTTATAACATGATTGCTCAAGAGGTAATAACCATCATTTCAGTTTGTCTTTAAATCCCAACTAAAGCATGTGCTTCCTGGAGGTTCTTAAACCTCAACAATGGCTGTGACGGCCAATTAAGCATTTGATGTGTGAGAGAAGTTAATTATCTTTGAGCACACTCAGGCACTTGACACAGCTGTGTTGCTCAGAGTTTGAAAACATGTCATGCTTAATGTGCTTTGTTGGATGCTTTTTCTCTCCCGTTATGAGCCATGGTCTAAATATGTAAAAATTTAATAAACTAAACTGGTAAAAAGTAGTAAAGCACTTTATATATGTATTTATATACTTTGAAGTCGTATATAAATTAGCCTATTTTATTTGTTAATGATTAGTGGAGACACATGAACTACTCCTCTTTCTCCCACTCTCAGGAGCCAGTATATGGCCGAAGCGTCACTCTGCAGAGTCTGTATCAGTGCTGTTTGATGCAGCAGCATCTGGAAACCCCGATATAATCTCACTGCTGTTGGAGTATGGAGCTGACCCCAACACTCCCACACACACAGGCCATCTGCCCATTCACCGTACCGCTTATCGAGGCCATCTGCTGTGAGTGATGGTCTCTTTTACAATATGAATTCTCATAACTGTCCTGACCCATAGAGAAGCCTGCTTAGAGTTATAATAAAACAATATATTTATTTTGAGGTAATATTCTGTTTACATTTTTAAGGTGCACTACATTTCCAAAGGTTTGTGGACCCCTGACAAATCACACACATATACAGTATGCTTGTTGAACATCCAGTTCCAGATTTTGTCCTCTTTTTTGCTGTTAAAATTACCTCCACTATTCTGGGAAGGCTTTCCAATCTCTTTTTCACTTTGAGTTACACCATACCAACCTTAAAAAAACATGTCTTTTTGGATCTCACGTTGTGCACATGAGCCTTGTCATGCTGAAAAATATTTGGACCTCTTACTTCCAGTCAAGGAAAATTGTAATGCAATAGTATGCATAGACATTCTAGACAATTACCTGTAGATACTTTTAGTATGAGAAAAAATCACATATGGGGTGGTGGTCAGGTGTCCATATAATTTTGGCCATATGGTGTATTAGTAAATAAAGATGCAAATTTTTCACTTTATTGCTTTAACATGGCCCACTATCCTCACCTCACCATTACAGAGCATTGGAACAGCTTATCCCAGTGACAAAAAAAGAGGCCATAAAGGAGAGTGGCATGAGCCCATTACATTCAGCTGCTGCAGGTGGACATGCTCAATGTCTTGAGCTGCTGTTGAATGCTGGGTTTGACCCCAACTTCATGCTCCATCCTCGGGTGCGCAGAAACTACGAGGATGAGCGCAGATCAGCACTTTATTTTGCTGTGTCAAATAGTGATGTGCAGTCAGCGAGGTTACTTTTGAAGGCTGGTGCTATGCCAAACCAGGATCCTGTCAAATGTCTGCAAGTAGCTATGCGCCTGGGGAACTATGAACTGATCGACACGCTGCTGCGCTATGGAGCGAATGTAAACTACTACTCACGTGTAAATACGACACACTTTCCATCAGCCCTACAATATGCATTAAAGGACGAGGTGATGCTCAGGATGCTGCTAAACCATGGATATGACGTACAGCGCTGCTTTGACTGTCCTTATGGTCAAGGATCTCATGTCCCTGTGGACTATGAAGGCTGGAGCACTTCTGTGATAAGAGATGTAGTGGTAAGACAACAATTTTTAGGTTGATGATAAATTCAGTACATTTTAGTTTAAAATATGAAGTCTGGAGACAGGAATGTCTCAAAGGGTGGTTGAAAGGGGCCGCTGCTGGCTGGGAAGAATGGTTGGGACGTCCCGACTCGGCATTAATTAAAACTACAGTATAATATGTGAAATCTGCAAGAAAATAAAAGGGTTTTAATGATTAAAGACTACTTATGGATACAGGGTGCGCTTGTACCTGATGACAAATAAAACAATAAGTAAGCTTGTTCTAAAGAAGAAATGTAATGTTATTAGGGCCATCATCGCTCTGATAATGCAGTTTTAATAGTGCTGATGTCATAAATATGCAAGGGCCTTCTAGGTCTTAAGGACACACACACACACACACACACACACACACACAAGCACACTACATGATGGCACAGGTGCATGGGCCCACTCAAGCAGCTATATTATCTAGTTGTGTTAAATTACCCCAGGTCTAAAAACCTGCACACATACAACAATACTAACACTAACAATTTTTCTTTCTGCAGTTCTGTGAAGTGATAACAGTTCCCTGGCTCAATCACCTTGCAGGCCAGGTGGTAAGAATCTTGCTGGATTATGTCGACCATGTCACTTTCTGCTCCAAACTGAAAAGTGTCCTGACAGAACAGAAACAGTGGTCAGAAATATGCAAAATTCAAGGTGCGTGATCAGCAGCATAAATATGCCATGCCATCTCATAAACCTTTAAATGAAAGTTTTAAAAAAGGTTTATATTAACTTAAAATTACACAATAATCATTGCAATCTCCCAAAACAGATGCCAAAAGTGTTTAAAGTTAGCTGAATACTACAAGCAATATTCTTATTTTCTTTACAGAGAACACTCGAAGCCTGAAGCATTTGTGTCGTCTTAAGATCCGTGACTGCCTTGGTCGCCTGCGACTTAGGGCTCCAGTTTTTATCAGCTTTTTACCTCTGCCAAACACTCTGAAGGACTATACCCGGTTCAAAGAGTATGACATTTACAACAAGGGATCTGTGGCAGAGTTTGAATAAGTCAAACATTGCATTTACATTGTCCTTGAGTTTGTCTTATTTTTTTCATCGTGATGCCAATTGTTGCCACATGTCACAATTAGCCTACCTGTTTATTGTGCATACTTTTTAAATATATATATGAATTTATATTTCCATATTTTGTTAATATATGCTATTTCTTCATCATGTAAAATGTTGTACAATGTAATATAAATTCTATTATATAAATTCAACAACAAAAACATACAAATTTCACTGTCCACTTATATTTAATTGTATTAAATTGGTTATTTATGCCAAGATATTGTGTTGTAGAAAAGTCTTTTTACGTTTGTTTTCACAAAAGGTTTGGGAAATTCTGTGTTAAACACATTTTGCCCTTTTTATTGTTCATAAATTGCACAAAGGTAAATATGACCATCACACAGTCATTTTCTATGGATTTACCAGTTCATGTTATGTCAGTGTTGGTTCTGAATAACAAGGAACCCTGGTCGTTATCTGGGTTTCATAGAACCAGAGATGTACCAGAATCACCTGGACAAGCTTTGCCACATTATCCTGAATAACGGACCACCCAAGTGTTCTGAGATGACTGTAACATTCATACCATTAGTACAGTAGGAATGAAGATTGGGGACATTCCTCATAGAATGGGATGCTAAATCAGGCACATGGCATCCAGCCTTCCTATAACCCATGGTGATGATGCCCACCACCAAGTCAGTTAAGTAAAAAATGCTATAGGAACAACAAATAACATAATGCAGCTTTCATAGAATGTAGCTAGATCAATCTGTTTACAAAATTGGCTACTAATCCTTTGTAGAGAAACCCTAGGTTGACCTATTCTGGAATCATCTGGCTACCGAAGCAGCAAGGAAAGCTTAGCATCAAAGCATGCAACTATAATATTCATTGCGTTGACATGATCACTAGCAACAAGGCAGAGTTTCCAAACCATCATGCACAACCTCATAGGAATGGGCCATATGGGACTCCGAAGGAAAGACTTGTGCTCTTGGGGAATTAGCAAGAATGGAAGATCCTTGCCATCTCACTTCCAGTGTTCTTGGGATAGGTTCCAGATATACCAAGACATTATAAGTTTCCTGATAAAATGATACACTTTTGGAAAAAAAACTTTAAAATGCTACTATATTTACATCTCTGTTGTACATATGCTAATATATATAGCATTTTATTCTGTTTCCTAAAAGTGTACAATTCTCGTTTGTGATTGTCAAACATTTTACTTTATATTTTAACTTTAAAAGTAAAAATACATTTGGTTCCCTATTAGAGCCATTTTTATTTCTGAACTTTCCACTGAAATAAGAGACTTTTATTTACTATATATTACTAGGCCTACTTGTTTTTAGTTATTAAATTTGTAGTAAACTTCATGTTAAGTTTAGTTTCTGGTTCTTGTCTGGTTTCTTGTTCTTGTCGCCATCCCAGTTGTCTAATTTATTACGAAGCGGATTAGGTTGCCAGGTGTCTGATTTATTATAATGCTGATGAAGAATAAAAAGCAATCAAACGTGTCTGAGGGAGAAATTCAGAAGGAAGACTCAAACAAAAGAGTTTGATTGTTTCAAGATTTCTCCATTTATTGTTTGTTAACATAGATCAGATTTGGCAAGTTTTGCACCCTTGTTTATGACAAAGCCCTCTACTTGTTATATTTCTTAAGGCAGCACACTGTTTATCCCATAAACCTTCCTCTATAGCCAACTTGATTACTTAGTTTTGGCATATGATGGCCGGGCGAGTACAGTACACTTGGCACCATGACTCCCTAATTGTCAATAGACAGAAGGCGGGGATAATATTAAATATCACAAATACCTACTGTGTATAAAAGATATGTCAAACATTATAAAGAACAGGGTAAGTTTGTGCTATAATTTAAACCCAGGGCCAGGGGTTTAAGTCCCACCACCGCCAGGTTGCCATCTTTAGGCCCTTAACCGGATACCAATATAAGTGTAGCAAGGGAATGCAGGACTCTTAGCGGTAAAAGGATAATCTGTGAGAATGATGTAGAGTAGACAGTGAAAGGGCGCGGACAATGATTGGAATGCATGGAAAGCTGACCATTCAAACGACTTTCTCTTTCCATCTTTTGCATTCCAATTTAACTGTAAAAGTAAAGATGAATTTGGCTACCTCTTAGAGCCATAAAGCTGTTGTTTTTTTTTTTTTTAAGTTCTGAACTCACGCATCTTCTGTACTGCTTTATTATCTCAGGAGACTTAGGGCATGAGGCAGGGTACACCCTGGACAGGGTGCCAATCCATCTCAGGGCAGACACACATACACACTCACACTACGGGCAATTTGGGAACACCAATTAGCCTAACCTGCATATCTTTGGACTGTGGGAGGAAAACCAAAGTACCCAGAGGAAACCCACCAAACACAGAGAGAACTTGCAAATTCTATGCACACAGAGATGGGAATCAAGACTGGCCGGGAATCGAACCCAGACCCTGGGGGTGCAAGACAACAGTGCTAACCACTACACCATCATGTCACCTAGTTGTGAACTTTTTACTAAAATTTGACTTTTTATTTATTTACTATACAGTATATTAGCAGAAGGGTACTTAGTTTCTAGTCCACTTGGGGTTTGTAGTACACTTTCTGTTTGGTTTTGCTCCTGGTTTAAGTAAATTTAGATTTGAACCAGAAAGAGATCCAGAAAGAACACCCAGATAAGTGAAAGGGACGCAGTGATGTATAAATACATGTATTTAGTATTGACACATTGTGATTTTTGTAAAAGGTGAACTGTACCAATTTAAAAATGTTAAAAATCAACAACAACAACAAAAAAAAAAACGTTTTACTCTGAGAGGCACTGGTACAGACTGCTGGTTCGGATTTGGCCACTGGGTGGCGCTCGGCTCCTCGTAAACACAGTGACGCCAGAGTTTTCGCAGCGCAGGGAAGCAGCACGTCAGAGGCATAATGGCGGAGGCTGGTTGAGAAGGAGAATTACTCCGTGAAGCGGCGCTGAAACCAACTTCATCGCCAGTCGACGAAGTGATCGGTGGCCAAAATGGCCTGCAATCTGAACGAAGACAGAAAATATGACCGGGACGCCATCAAGTCCAGCGGCTTACGTCTGGACGGCATCGAGAGCCAGGAACAATTGTCAGCCTCTACCACGACTACATCCAAGCAAAATGGCGATCAAGCTGGATGCGAAGACGAGCAAATGTCTGAACAAGATGCTTGCGAGCGGCGAAAGAGCGGACTGTCAGATTTCAAGAACTGCAGCACTTCACCGTCGGCGCTGCACAGATCGACCGAGGAGTGGCATCGCAAGAATTTCCAAATCCCGCGGAAGATCAAGGAGCGCAAAGGTTGTGTCCTCCTCACTGGCATTCCTGAAAGCGAACTGCCTGCGCTTCATACAGTAGTGTGCTCTGCATGCCTGGCACTCGTACTACCCGCTCCTGGCTTTCTTAAACTGCCCTAGTTAGTCGCGGTGTATCTTCCTGCACGTGCAGAAGTGCTGTTTTGCTTTGCACTTCGCCGTAAATTTTAGCTATTTGGGCCACCAGCTGCCAATGCAAGTTCACAGGCGTTAGCTGTAGCTAACTAGCGAGTTCTCCGAGACGTGAAGCACCAGATCGCAACGCGTGTCTTTGCTTACATGCACTAGTTTCGCTATGTCTTGCGTTGTGTGGTTATTCTGTCTGTAATTTAAGCCTGATCCTGCTGGAGTGTGTGTGTGTGTGTGTGTGTGTGCTAGAGAAATCGCTCCATCGGTAGTAAAGACAACACTGGTGCCACCACACACAGAGCTCACTTCTGCCACTCCTCATTCAAAACCTACTGTAGCGTTAATGTAACACACCAAAACATCACTCCAGTGTCTCATCTCATAAAACTCCTAAGAGCTCAAATCTCTCCTCAAGAACCAATAAATCAGACATGGGAAAGTTAAAAGGGCCTCATTGAGAACTTTAAGTCATGTGACCGTGCAGCTCTCATTTCAGCCTTTAACAATCAGGGCTCGATATTATTCTTCGCACAGATTCACTTCCAGTTTGCCTGAATCTAAACTAGTCAGGAGGCCGTTTGTAGACTGGTGCTGTAAATGTCATGTCACGTCATGCTGTTGTGAAACACACTTTTTGTAGTAGTGCTCATGTTGATTCATGTGTAGACTTAAGGCTTAGTGGTTAGTGCTGTCATCTTCAGGGTCCGGGTTCGATCCCCCACTCGGAGTCTGTCTGCATGGAGTTTGGTCTTCCTGTGCTGTTTCCTGCGGTTTCCTCCCACACTCCAAAAGATTCCTCTCATTGGTTTTCCCAAATTGCCCATAATGAGTGAATGAGCATGTGAGTCTGACAATGCGTATGTATGATGTGTGATCGATTGGCATCCCGTCCAGGGTTTACTTTACCCTGTACATAGGAAAAACTGGATAAAAACGAGTGAGTGATTGAGTTTTTACATGTTCTTCTGGTTTCGAGCTAGGTCGTGCACACGACAGTGTTTTCTGCTTATTAACTTGCAGCACTTAAGGAAATGAAAGAATTTTGACAGACCACTTAATTTTGTGTCATGACAAGTCTGAATCAAAACAATACAAATACTTGTAGGTGTTTCAAAAGAACTGTCATTATTCCCTCTGTACAGTGTGTTGATGTATTTCAACTTTTTCATCATATTGTATTCTGTGTGATATACTATCCTGTCAGTATGCAGTTAAATTCCGATATGATGTACTGTACTCTTATGCTGTTTTGTTTGTTTTTCCTTATTCTCCAGGTCTGCTCCAGCATTTAGGGCCCGAATCGCGAGAGTTGGAGGAGCTTTTTAAACTCCTCTCTTCCTCGTACTTGGATACTTCATCTCGAGGAGCATTTACTTACACTAAAGCGTTTCTCATTCACAACGAACTCCTGGAGAAAGAGGTAAGCTTGCTAAATAACGCTTCCTAAACAGCAGTGAGGGATGAATGCATTTTTATAAATTTTTTTTCTTTGTTTTGTTTTGGGAGGGAGAAGATATGCTTCTTCCGTCACACTACCAGTGACGTGCTATTGTTTTTTAAAATTAATTGCGGGTGCCGGCTACGTGTTGTCGTTAGGAAGTTATTTAAAGGTCCATGTTGTTATAGCGATATAAAACCAGATTGAATGTTGCTTGACTTCTGATTGGGGCTTTTGTAAGGTAATATGTTTATGACCAGCCCTCACATACAAACGCCAGACTGAGTCCCATGATGTCACAGGCTAAATTAAGTCTCGTTTGAGAGAGGCCATTTTTTGTCTCCTATTTTTGCTATGGTCTACATTACTGACTATTATTTTTAACTGAACATGATTCTAATGTACATTTTTGTAATTTGTCCAGTATATTGAGAAGAAAAGGGAGCTCAAGCAAGCTGGACGGACGGACGCTGAGCTTACTGACTCTTATGCTTTTCTGCTGCCTGATGCAAAAAAGGTGATGCAGGCAACTGAATGTGTTTCTCTGTAAATCTTATGAATTTTTTTCATTACTTAAACATATAATATATTTATACATTTTTATCAAGCTGCCATCATTCCTTCTTAGACATTTTAAGTTTTTAGAGAAAAATTTTAAGCTTTGTGTCCGCCTGCATTTAACACATCTGAATAAGCTCTTGCAAAAGTGGATAAATTCAGTAAAGAGCAAATTCATTCAAAATTATAATTTTTCAGCCTGTATTTAAGGACGAAAAAAAAATGTAACAGTTGTACCTTTTTGTTGCAGACTCGCTGGATCTGTGAAAAGGGCCTTTCAGTAGGACATGCACGTATTAACAATTTGGGAAATCCTGTTAAAGGTATTTGTATGTTCGGTCTTACAAAACATGTGTATGAGTCGTGTGCAACTATTCCATGTTATACCTGATTGCAGATCACACTGTCATGTTTTAAGTTGTCACAAGGTTTTGAAAGGAAAAATATTTTTTCACTTGTACTTGCTGGCCAGGAGCAGACTTTTAATTAAGTGATTTGTTAAATGCGGTTTGCTCAGAACTGAGGAAGCACTAAAATATGGAGGACAGGGCTCCCCCAGAGCGCATCTATGCACATCATTTTTCAGTTTTTCTTTTTTTTATCATGTTAATATTCTGAGGTAAAAAAAAAAAAATATTCCAAATCATTCCAAATTATTCAACAGAATAATAATATTTTGTTATTTGTCCCTTTCCCTTTTAGGTATATACCTTTCAAAATATTCAGATTTGTTGAAAATCAACCCATTTGAAGCTGGTGCTTCTGGAGACATAATCATATTTAAAGTCATGAAGGTAATATTTTCTTGATTTATTTCAAACATCAAATGTAATGTATACATTTTTGTTTGTCTTCAAATGGTCCATGGCCTATTTTTTTTGTTGTTCTTGTTGTTTTGCAGGGTAGATTAAAGAGCATATTTGAAAATATGCCCAAGACTAATCTGGAACCTACGCCTAAGTTTGATTGCCACGTGCACAAAAATGCCGGCAAAGTCACATCGTTATTGTCGTATAGGGCCTTTGAGCTCACTCAGGTATTGTCCATTAGTGAGTTCTGATGCCTGGATTATTCCTGCATGTTGGAGCTGGATTTAATGTTGTTTTTCTCTATGTCATATACAGCAATATTTTTATGAATTTGCATTTGAGGAGCTGCGGTCACGACCTAGACACGTGTGTCCCTATGCTGTGGTGTCCTTTCAATACAAAGTTAAGGAGTCGGCCACGGCTGCTCACAGGTACAGTATCTAAGAATCAGTATAGTGGTGATTTCCATGGCATTTCCTCTTCACTCAGATCAGCTGTTGTATTTTATTCCATGTTATAAAATTGTATAAAAATAATATTGGTCTAGCAACTATCCAGACTGTGTTGTTTTAGTGGATGGCTGTTTTATACAAAAAAAAAATCTTTTTATTTCTTTTGTAGGTTAAGCAGTGGTGTGTATGAAGGACATAGAGGTAAGCTGCCTCCATCTGGACTGTTTGATTTGCCGTACTAATTAAAGATTGGGGGGTTCGACTCAGTTAGGGATCAGGATTCATTTGTGTGACACTTCACATATCAGCAAAATCGATAAAATAATAATAATAATATTTATAATAAAAATTAACCAGTTGAATAATTAAATCCAGTCCAGAATTGGCTGGATTTCAGTTTGATTGGCCATGACTAGCCTCGGAGATCAACAATTCTGTAACGCAGTGTGTGACGTAAACAATGCATTTTCATGATATTACATTACCAATAATCATGCACACTAAAAGCTTTAATCTGCCCTTTTCTCCAAACTCTGTGAGCGCTTACACCACTCTCAAAAGACTGCGAGTGATTAGTTGAAAATGTGCATTGGGAACCCCTGGTGTGCTTCGAGTTACTTAATCTCATTCTTGTTTAAGACCGACTGATATCTTGTGTTTTGCAGGATGGCGCAGATATACGGTATGGAGTGGCTCATTGGTAAACAGAGGAGAAGAGCTGTATCATGTGTGCATTCGGTCGCCCAATCTCCCTTTTCTGCCTCTCAAACTGTAAGTGGTCTTAATGGTATTTTTATTTAAAGATGCTTAAATGCAAATAATGACATCACATACATGAATACAATTCAGTTAAATAACGCTGACATTCTGTCATAAATTTTATAATTAAGTCTGTATTGAATATTCCTTAGTGGCATTTTACTGAAGTGTGCTTTTGCTTTATTCTTTTTGTAGTCCTGATAAAATTGACATAAATATGGCAATGCACCTTGATCAAGTGAAGAGAAAAATTCCCTCTACACTGCTTTCATGGGATTCATATAGTGGAACACAAGAGGGTAAAATAATTATATATCCAGTATGACAAAAATAAGTGCTGATAGCTTGAATGTCTTTTAATTTAATCGTAGTCATTTAGAGGAACATAGCTTTAAACTGTTATTGTTCTGAAAAAATATATAACATTTTCTGTGTTATTTTTATATAATGAATAATAAACTTTTATTATTTGTTGTTTTCTATGGAAGTAATGAAGTGCGGGATGTACTGCAGTCTGTTTGATGTCATGGCTAAGACCAAGCAGGGAAACAGCCTGTCTGGCCTTCTTCACAAAATGGAGAAGGAAAAAATGGTAAGTGATTTATTTACGATGATGTCATCGTTATTAAGTCATTGCTATAAAAGTTCTGAGGTCCGATAGTGTGTGAAGGGCCCTCTTGATAAAATTTTTTTTTCCTAATTCCGGGCTTTTTTGGGGGCCATGCTCAAAAACTCAGAAAATGAAAAATGGCAGACAGGTTGGAATCTGATGTCATTAGGATGACTAAGGCTCTGGGCACCGGGCGTGGCATGGGGCTCGCACCCGATATTTTGCTGCATAGCTTATACACACTTGCACACATGCATGTGAAACCTGGTATACTGTACATTTTCGAGCTCATTGAGCCCAACACCTTTTATATTGCATGTCATGAACTGTGCTCAACAGGAAATCAGTTATTTTGGTTCATTTGCAAAATGCCACCAGAGGAATTTGATACATCCTTCTGAGGGAATTTATATGATCACCACCAAAGCAGGCCTATGTGATCTCAAGACATTGAAGATGCAAATTTTTGATATCTCAAACGGGTCAGCTGTGACAATGCCTCAAACGTATGCTTAAAAGTGGTTAATAATCTTAAGATCACACACACACACACACACACACACACACACACACACACACGCACATAACACAAATGGTAACACACAGACTCGCACACAAAAATGCACAAACGCAAAGTGCTTGGGCCCGCTCTTCGATGCTTGCAACTATATTTAATTTAAAGGTGTGTTTACTTTTGTAAGGTGTTATTACAAGGAAAATGGCAAGCAGCATCATTCTGAGAGGGAGTTCTGTTGTGCTGAATATCAACATGAACATCAGCTAACCTCCTGTTTTCCGGGGTTAAATCCCAAATAGCAAAAAATAGAAAGCTAGCATGCTATGTGGGGTGTAAAATCCCTTCTTCCACACAGCAAGTACTGCCCTTGTTCAAGGGTTAGAGTGGGATTTGGGTTTCAGCTTCGTGTTAGAAACTAGTTAGCTGTTTAGCATGCATTAGCCTTGAACTAAACAACACGGTCTTCTGAGGTAATTCTGACCAACTAAGAAACAATTACTGAGGAGACTCCGTGCTGTTGAACTTGTGATAATATCAAATGTATTTATGGATAGCCAGAGGAACTAACTTTCTTCTTTATCTTTTCTTCCTTCCATGTTTCTCTTTATTGTAGATGATTAAAATGTCCCTATTGCTGAAAAATGTGGTACACTTGCCAAAGGTTGTAGATTTTAATTCTCTGGTTTTATACAGGTTCTTGTGAAGCCACTGGCAGAAAAAGGCTTTCTTCTCCTCCTTTCATCATCACACCTGCACAGTTCAAAAGGTACACTCATGGTGCATATTCTACACACGTTTTTTGTTGTTGTTGTTGTTTATTACACTATGCAATGGTATTCTCTTTTTCTGAAATTTAGAAAAGCGAGGCAGAAGCGACAGAGGATTACAAGCACTTTTTGTTTTTCAAGAACCGAGATTCACGGGCAGGTTAAGTACGTATGAGCCTCCATAGTTAAAATTGAGACATGCTTTGTATTTTTCTTACCTGTCATTACTACTGGTTTACATGTGTTTTCTTTTAATTCTCTTCCAAAGTGTCCAGACACGCTGGCCTACATGTGGACTCTCTCGTTCCATTAGAGCCCAGAGACTCAAACACTGAGCACATAGAGACTGTTGCTCCTGCTCTGCACCATGCTTTCTATAAACTGCGTGCCAATCCACCCAAAGACCTGGCGAGTGCAGTGAAAACGCAGGCTCTGGACTATCTGAGTTTGAGGGAACATGGCTCCGGACGGCTTTTCTCTTTGCCTGAGTACAGGTTAAGCTTGGACGAACGACCCGGGCAATACCCACCACAACGGCCCAAGAACATGGACTCATCGTTGAATACATATTTCCATGCACCTGACAACTTCAAACTGGCCATTACATGCCTCCAGCAGGATGTGGAGGACACTGGTCCTGCCATGGTTGACGAATACAGCCCTGTGTCTGACTGGAGTGGCTCGGGCAGCACTAGGACTGGACTGGCGCAATCTAATGGTGGTGGAGCTCAGAAGCCCCAGGGGGAGTATGACAAAGACAAGATGGAGAAGCTGCTGAAACTGATCCAACTGCACAAACGATCACTGGGCAAGGAGGATGGAGCTATGCAGGAGCGCAGCGACGACTGGGAGCCAGCCGGGCACAAGAGGAGGCCTGAGGGTGACCTCTCAGCCGGAGCTAGCAAGTACATAAAGACAGATGCCGTGAGCAATGGAGAGCTAGGAAGAGGTGAGTTTCTGTACCTTCATTACGATAAAAGAGCGTATGTTTGTGCTTTGAGATTTAGTTCTTAAAACTCTTCTCGTCAAAGAGGCTTTAGATATTTAAGGGTTCTTAGCTTTCTGAATGCGATCTATCTGGAATACGCCTTGATGGGGAAAACCCTCTGTTGTTCTACATAAGGCTTTACGTGCATATGTGTTTTATGTGCATGTGGAAATGCTCTTACTTTCACTATTAAACATAGTTATGATTCCTGCTGTTTGTTTTGGTTTGTTTGTGTAAGAATGCATACACACATTGACATAAATGTATACTGTACATATGTATATACTGTATACACATCACATCAATTTGTCAGCTGCGCAATCGAATCTCTTGTTCCACCATAACCTAGAGGTGCTCTACTGGATTGAGATCTGGTGACTGTGGAGGCCATTTGAGTACCATGAACTCACAGTCTTGTTTAAGAAGCCAGTTTTGAGGTGATTTTAGCTTTGTGACAGCCATGTGATCCTGTGATCATTGAGGGACAGGCATGGTCAATAACGGTTCTTGGGTAGGCTGTGGCATGTAAACAATACTCAGTTGAGTCTAAGTGTGCTAAGAAACTATCCTCCACACCATACACCTTGGCCTTGAACCATTGATACGAGGCAGAAGGAATCAAATTCTGACCCTCCCATCGAAATGTTGCATCAGAAATCAAGACTTATTAGCTTTGGGCGATCCTGATTTCTGTGATCGTCCCCAAACAGGCGACAGAATCACGGGCATCCAAGGCTCATCTATACACCAAGGGACCAAAGGCTGGCACGTCCAGTCCAATGTTGGCCACGATAGAAAGTTGTCAGAATATCTAGCAGGCAAAGAGTTCAAGGTTGTTGAACTCCAGGTTTATATGTGAACACTTGTTCACATATAAATGCCCCAAGGGACCAGAGTTGCAATATATACAGTATTGGGCTTAATGCTTTGCTCTTTTAGTGTTAAGACTGATGTATAAGAGGGAGTGTATTGAAAAAAATATATATAGCTGCCGTGCTGCATTTTACGCGGCCCATAGTTCCAATCCATAATTCTGTTTTGAACTTTCAGTTTTGTTTTTCTTGCCACTAATATTGAGCTGGGTTTACTGTGTGTAAAGGCATTTTTCTTTTTTGTGTAACCTAATGCTATATTTTAGAAACTAATTACATCACAGCAAAAACATTTCAGGCTCAAAGTTACTTTTAAAGGAAGCGTTTTTAACAAACACTCTTCTAGTTAGTCTCTGCGCTGCAGGAAGGCCCGAGGCGTTTATGGGTGGAGCTACAGATCAGAAGTGGCAGAATGCACAGCTTGTGCTGCACCTGTTTGTCCCAGATACACTGAATTTAAAACTATGTGTTCTTTTATTTTGCAGTTCCTCAGGGTGAAAGGTCCACATCTTTGTCGGCGGTGATGGACAACATGGGGATATGTGACACGGACCTGCGTGAACATGTTAGTCACACCACACCTATCCAGGACACGCAGACTCTGCTTAAGTTATTCATCACTGCTCTGAAGAATGTGTCTCAAAGCACAGCTACTGCTGCTCCCGCTACCGCTGGCCATCATTTGCTGCCCACGCAGCTCCAGGAGAGTGTGGCACTTGACCAACCTTGTGAGCCCGTCGAACCTCCCGCCCACTATGAGCACAACCCGCAAGTCAGACCAGCAGAGGACGAGCAGATCTCGCTGGATTACCTGGAGGTAACAATTGATGATGTTATTTGAGCACACACACTGCATTACAGTAAGTCCCCTACTCGTGCATGTTCAATCGCGAAAGAAATTAGATGACATTTCTGGCGTACATTGTCACACATTTCAGCATGATTTCCAGGATGTCTGGAAGCAAGCGTAAAAACAGTGGAGATGAAGCTTGTACTGCTAAGAAGTGCCAAGCGATAAGAATGGAGTCAAAAGCGAAAATAATTGAGAGAATGGATCGAGATGAAAAAATGCCCATTGCTCGTTCTTTTAACATGAATCGTTTAACTATTGGAAAGATTTTAAAGAACAAGGATAAGATCATGGAACATGTTAGTTTTATCCTGTGTTTAGCCTATTGTGTGTCCTAGTACCTGGACAGTATTTGTTGGACTTACGAACAAATTAGACTTATGAATGAGCTCTCGGAACGGGACTCGTTCGTATGTAGAAAACTTAGTGTAGTATTTACAAAAGCACTCATACATACCTTAAAATTGAATCAATAAATAACATTTACACAGGAATATTTGCACGCCTGTAAAGTAATATATTTCCTGACAGTCCAAGTTTTATATGAAAAACAAAAATGTTTTCGCATGAAAATAGAAATAAGCAAGTGTGACATAGTTACCAGAAGAACTTGTATTCTCCAGCACACTCAGTAAAACCTCTATTTGTTTTATGTACAATACTGTACAAATGTCTTATACAAAAATACAAAAATCCCATAAGCAAATATTATTTTGAAAATATTTGTTCATAATAAAACTTGCATTAATAGCCCTAAAGAGTAATAGAACAAAAGTGTCAACATTTGGTATAAAATCTCTTCGCTTGAAAATGCTGAGTAGTGTTACCTTGCTTAAGCTAACTTTGCCCCCGATAATTTTTAAGTCACATTACCAGACTAGCATTTCTATCCCAAATTACAGTAAAGAAAATTTAATTTGAAGATTAGGATATAAATGTCATGGGTAAATTGTACAATAATGCATCATAATGGCTCCTATAGTCAACAGTTGGCGCATCCCTACTACATGCATGGTGTGAATATTATGCCTACGTAATACATAGATGTGGGAATTTTGCTGTGCTTGTGTTGTGCAGGATCAAATGGCATGCAGTGTTAGCAGTATGGATTTGTGCAGTCCACCACCCAGCTTCGAGCAACAGGTGCAGCTCCCTCCTGACCCTAGTCATAACCTCTTACAGTGGAGAGCAGCCTCAGTGGGTATGTCTCACCCTTCTGCTTTATTGAAATGCTTAATTAATTCTGTATTGTTTGTATGCATGAGCAATGTGAAGGTGACCTAATAAAGGACTTGCGCAGAAACATATCTCAAATCATTATAAATATATATAAAAGGTAATGCAAATTTATATTATTCACCAAATTTGACATTCCGCATATGAAGTGTTTTTCTTCTCCCTGGTCACAGTTCCGGTTCCTACAGATGAACCAGGGACATCAGGTACATCAGTGATGGACAGATCAGTACAAGCAGCCGGGCAAACACTAGACTCCATCCTGGACCAGGAGTTTCAGACGCTCTGCACGAGCATTCAGGATCTGATGGAAAGGCATCAAATATTTTACCTTTCCCAGCCTGCACTTCCGCAGCATGAGTACACGACCAGCAGATTAGGGTCCACCTTCTCTCCCTATGTCTCGAAATTTATCTCACCTCTGCCAGTACAGGGTTGCATCAGCATGCTATGCGAAAAGATGAACCACATGATTAGCACATGTGCTCCTCCTCAATACCATGTTACTCCCAGTGATACAGTTCCACCTGCTCCTCTTCCTCCTCCTCCTCCTCCACCTCCTCTACCACCTGTTGTTTCTCTTTCTGCTGCACCTCCTACTGTTCCTCCTTCTGCTGCTGCTGTCACATCCTCCAAACAGTCAGCTTCGAAGGATAAATCACCGGAGTCTTCACACAAAGCAGCCAGCAAGCCACAAACACCTGTGTCAACCCCGACACTGACCCCTACCCCTACCCCCGCTGCACTTCCTCCTGTCCCCAAGAAACAGCCGTCCCCTACCAGAAAATCTCACCCAGAGAAAAAGTCAGATCCAATGGTTCCAAATGTTGCAGACAGTCCCAAATGCAAGCCCGCAGTCAGCACCGGTCTCCCACTGATACCCGAGGTGCCACCCGAACCAGCCCAGACGGGTGCACCCGTAAATGACGTGATTGGTCAGATCGAGCCGAATGTGCTGTGCACATTGGTGGAGATCATGCAGATGAATGCAGTTAGGTTTTACATACAGCAAGGGGATGAAGAGGAAAATGACCTCTGTGCTAAGATTAAGGTAGGACCTTATTGGCAACTGTCAAACTCTGCCGTTTGTTTTAGATTTAGTTTGCCGCTGTTCTAAGTGTATGTTCTGATTCAACACAGAGGTACTTGAAAAGCCTTGGCAACGTTGAGTGCAATCCTCTGACATATCTGGAAAGCAGCTGTCAGCAGAAGTTTATGGTTATCATTCAGAATGAAGACATAGCTTCTCATGTTCACAAGGTTTCTTTTATTTTAAATTCCCTTTTTTAAATGTAATTATTTTCTACATTTACAAATTGACTAAACTAAATGGTTTGTTTCTAAACCTTTTGAAATCCCCCTTTTTCAGATTCCAGGATTGGTGTCCTTAAAGAAGTTGCCTACGGTGTCTTTCGCTGGCGTGGACAGTTTAGATGATGTGAAAAATCGCACTTACAATGAGCTTTTTATGTCTGGAGGCCTAATCGTATCTGACGAGCTCATCCTCAACCCAGACTTCATCACTTTAGGTAAGCTCTTGACACTGGATGAAGACCGGTATCAGGACTTTCACCGTGTTGGAAAGATCAGAAGCATAAGTTCACTTAAACCTACCTTTGTCTTTATTTACGAGGTTGAATAAAAGGTTTTTGATTTTTTTCTGTTCACTTGATCTAAATAATGTCTGTTGGTTATTATCAATTCTTACAAAAAAAAACTTGTAATGTGCTTACGCCTGTATGGCTGGCACTTCTTCTTTGGTTCATGTTTAGGAGAAAAGTTTGTGTTTTTAATTGTACTTCAAGGTAAACTTTAAACTCAGTATTCACACGCACACAAAGGTCTCTTGCTGGTCTGTGGGTTTATGTCTTATGTTTCTTTATTGATTTTAGAGAAGCTTCAGGCATTCTTACAGTTATTGGAAGAGCAGAGCATGCCATGGAAGTGGAAGGTGCACTGTAAGACTCAGAAAAAGCTGAAGGAGCTCAGCAGGTCAGTGCTTTCAGCACAGCAAAACACATTGCATTACAACACCAGTGTTATTCTACTGTATATTTTTGTCTGTCTGCAAATTAAGTGATACCATTTAGAGACCTAACAACATTTAAAGAGCATTCATTTGTTTGATAATACTCGTTTGATGCTGATAAGTTCGCTCCACCGGTGCTCTCTGACTCTCGTTGCCTCTTAACTCTTCTAAAGCTCTTTCTTCTCTCCAACAGGTCGAACAGCGAAGCTCTGAATCTGCTAAATCTCCTGACAGCTTATCAAAAGAAGCACTTGGTGGAGTTCTTACCTTACCATGAATGTGATGCTCCGTCACGACAAGCACCAGATCTGGACTGTCTGGTGAAGTTACAGGCTCAGCACACACAGCTCCGACACATCATCTTCCTCACAGGTACATGCATGCACCGACACTCAAATAGTAATACTGTAGACGGCAATCCTGTGTCCATTTAGTTTGACTTGTTTATGCTATTAACGAAATTAGACAGAGAAGTAACCTATAATCATTTACATCATCATTTGGGATTTTCATTCTTTCCAATTATTATTTTTTTTAACAGATAAGTCCATTGATGTCCCCAAGTTCTCGAGTAATGGGATCATCACTGCTAGCTTGAATGATATCATGAAGGACTTTGAGAGCCTGATAATCAGGGCTCGAAGTGAAGACTCTGCCCTGCCTGTTGTCCCGGCTCCAGGTGACGGCCTCAGTGTGGAGTTTGTGACTAATAAGACTTTTAGATCTAATTTCGATATTCTAAAGCAGATCTAATTTGCTGTGTTATTATTTACGATCATTGTTCTTGTTTTTATTTCTTTTGTACATCTAGAATTAGACTGTATCTTTGGAACGTTTTAATTATACAGACCATTTCTAAATTGCCTTTCTTCCATTCAGAGCCGGACGCATGTATGGACGAGGAAGACATGTCCCTAGACTCAGATGAGGAAGCAGCCGTGCCAGCACAGGACAGGGCTGCAGAGAAGCAGACCGCTCTACCTCTTCAACCCGTGAGTGAGGACATTCTGCCCCCGATCTCTGACCCGAACAGCACTGACACTCTGTCCTCAAATCCCGTGGATTACACCATTCTCAAGGCGGCCATCTCGCAGTATAAAGCTTCCAAGCAGACTGGAACGTCCATGGCTGAGGGGGAGGACAACTTGGCTAGTTTTGGCGTGAACCCCCACCAGAGCTACTTGTACCCCAACTCGGCACAATGGAGCCCCTATTCAGGGTCTCCCGGCTATCACATGAGCTCTGCCTATTCCTCACCTGCTTGCTCAACCACTCAAGGACAGGAGTACTGCCAAGTGAACAGCATGAGTGTAACCCTGGCCAACCCTGTTCCCCTGTCCCAACCTGCTGATCAGGCTAATCTCAGTTCTTCTTGTGTGAACCCACCTGCGAACACTGCTCCCCTGGGCCTGTCCCAAACCTCCTGCAGCAAAGGGGAAATGGATCCAGATGGAATGTCCTGCCCTCCAGCCTTGCCTCAGGCTCAAACTCAGTCTCTTGCAAATGACAGTCAGCCATTTTTGCCTGGCTCTCAAGATACACAGACTAAAGCCATGGAACCTCCTACCCTCTCTTTATCATCCTCATCCTCTGTACCTTGCACTTTGCCCAGCTACCCAGATGCTCCCATATTCCCTGGTCCCATGCCTACGCCCCCTGTGCCACCCGTGTATAACTGGCCACCCTCAACAGGGCCACAGAACAGCTATGTACCAGGGGTAAGCCCGGCACCGTTCGGGAATAATGAAGGTGCAGCTTCAAGTGAAGGATTATGCTTAGGGACTGGTGAAGGATTGACTGTTAACAATAAGGATGATGGAAGCACATCTTGCACGGCGCCTTCCTCCTTGCAGTTTGAGGTCGGAGGGGTTGAGAAGTGCAGCACATCGGGTAGTGTAATGCCCAGGATTCAGGGCAATAGGACATCAGTAAACTCTTGCACAGAGAGCCACAGAGGTGGCATGATGCCTCCCCGTGGCATGAGTGGTGGGGGCATGCCTTGCAACCCCAGAGGGCTCTTACCCCGTCCTGGGGTAACCATGCGACCTGCATGCAGAGGTGGGCCACATGGGCCGATCTCACACAGTGGGAACCGCATGTTCGGCCCCCGAGGGCCCATTCCAGGGCTTATGGACATAAGGCGTGGAGGCTTCAGAGGAAGAGGAGCACCCCCCATGCCCATGAGGTCCAGACCAGGCAGAGGGTCAATGTGGGGAGGAACACACTGTAACCGGGGCTATGGACCTCCAAAAGATTACTACTCAGACTACACTTACTAAAATGTTGGGAGCAGTCAGTAACTATAGACTACTGCCATACAGAATGTATATATTCAACATGAAGAGCACATTTAAAACTAAGAAAAAAGAAAATGAATTGGTTTTGTACCATTTGATCAACAAATCAGACGGTGACAAGGTTCATGTCACTCAATAATGCTCTTCTTTAATAAGTTGTTTGGAACCTTGTTCAAACCACTATATTTATATCGCCAAGAAATGTAATTGCCTTTCAATGTTTTTTTTGTGTTCTAATTTTCAAAATGGTTTGTGAACAAGGGGCAAAACGCAGACAATATTTTTTTAAAAAGAAAAAAGTGAATCACTCTTCATTTTAGCTGCTTTTGTTTTTTTGTTGTTTTTTTTTTTTTACATTCTTGGTTGTACAAATGTTCTATTAAACAAGGTTGTATAAACATATTGTGTTGAGTATATTACACTCAGATTCTTTTATTTATACTCATGTTTAATGCTTTTCAAAGAATCATTAATTTTCAGTTTTTTGAACCTCACACTTTTGCTCTCTGGCCAACAGAGGGCAGCTTTTCCTCAGCTTGGACAGTGGCAGCATTGGAGTCAAGTTTCGCCCTGCAAAAATGCTTTTTGTTTTCATTATTTTCTTTTTAATCATGACCTTTTGTAGGTTTGGAATACAAGATCTGTTTCATAAATGTCTCTTAAGCATGGGGACAGTTTGTGTCTTTATTTTACTAATATATTGCCTTTTTCATGTGTTCAACTAAATCTGTGGATTTCTGGTCGAAAATAATCAATCGGTACTAATTTCTTTAAAAAAAAAAAAAAAGAGAGTGTTGATGTTTGTGCTGGAGTGAAAGCGGATCACAGTAGCATTACACATTTTATTTGTCGTACTTGAGAGTCCATCTGGGAATGTCACATTTTTATTTTGCAATGGAGACAGAAATTGGCAAACGGTATAATGGGTACGCCATTCAGAGGGTTGATAAACACGAAATATAACCTGATCTAATGTCAAAACACAGCATTAAATCTCTTGCTTCTATAAAGATGCCGCTATTATATGATCACTAAAGGGCTATTACCCCTATAGCCCTTTTCAAAACAAGGCGTAAGCCCAGAGATCCCCATTTGCTTCTATACCAGCCTATACTCTTCTGGGAAGCTTTCCACCTGATTTGTGGTGTGGGATTTGTGCTCATAGCCATAAGAGCATTGCTGAGGTCAGGTACAAATATTGGACAAAGAGGCCTGGTGTGTAGTTTGCATACCTATCCATCCCAAAAATGTTTAGTGTAGTTGAGGGCAAGGCTCTGTCATGTCAACCTTCTTCAACCTTCTTTTAAAACCCACTTTAAAAATCATGCATTTATGAATCTTGCTTTATGCACAGGGGCATTTTGGGCTTGAACATCTATGGGGTCCCTTGGTTCTGATAAGAGGAATTTTTAATAATTCAGCATTAATAGATACAGTAGACATTTGTGTGCTTCCAACTTTGTGGCAAAGGTTTGGGGAAGGCCCACAAGTGTGATGCATAGAGTCACCTATATAGTATAAATGTGTGCTTCTATGTCTGTTATAATTGTTCCAACTAGAGGTGACCGGTTACTGGTTATGGTGCAATAGAAATGCATTCACCTGCTAATCCTCAGATTTTGAATTTGACATCCTGTTACAGCTCCCTCAGGGCGGAACGGTGCACTCTTGCATCAATTGTTGTGACACCAGTCGATCATTTGTGTCGCCATTTTGTTTTGTCCCCCTAACTAAACGTGTACGACAATTTAAAAAGTTTGTTTCTTAGAGTAAGCATGAGATAGCATTCATCCTCCTTGTTGCATTATTATAGATTAATATAGATTATATAGCATTATTATATAGATTGTGTTTCTACAAAAAAAGCACTGACCAGTAACCTGGGGTAAGTTTATACTTATAATAAAACTTCTAATTGAGTTACAAAAATGTTTGGGTCTGCTATCAATTAGCTTAAATATCTGAATTGTGCAAAATCTTTATCTGACTTATAAAGAAATCTGAACTTGTATACAGGCAAGAAAATGGCAACTGGTCTAACTCTCGCTTCAATCAGACAGCCCCCTCTGAAAAAAAATTGTAACAGCAAGGGTATGGGGGATGTTTGTGTTTGAGCTGAAAAGGACACATGGGATGATGGACCAAAATCTATGACACAAGTTTCACCTAGGTGCCAAAAACTTAAAAAGTCTTAATGCATCCCTTCCTTGTACCCTAAGAAATGGTGAGACCATTCGAGCAGTACTGGAAGGGAGCATGGTGAAGTGTGGAGTGTTGTTTTTGGGGAAGGTGCTTCGAGGTAAGTGCAAGCTGGTCCATTTTTGGCTTTGTAGGAAAGCACAAGTATTGTAAATCTGATGCAGACAGTTACAGCAAGCCAGTGGAGAAATTCTGGCAATGGAATGGTGTGGGAGAACTAAAGAAGGTTGAAAGGAAGTCATACATCTGTATTCTGGCTCAGTTGCAAAGATAGAATGGCACTAGAAGGCAGATCTGCCAAGAGCAAGTTACAGTGGTCTAGTTTTTAAATGACAAGGGCCTGAACTAGGACCTTAGTTGCATGAAGTGGAGGAGGTCTTGTGAGATTGTCTGAAGCATTGTAGAAGGAGTTGGATCCATTGGGAAGGTAGTGGGATTATACAAAGAAAATGTGTCTGCGAAAAAAAAAAGATTTTCAGTCTTTTCAGTAGTCTCTTTAGAACAGGGCAGGAGGACCCAACAGGTAGTAAAGTAAAAAAAATACAGAGGTTGTACCCTAAGAAATGGTGGGACCATTCGAGCAGTACTGAAAGGGAGCATTATGAAGTGTGGAGTATGGTTTTTGGGGAAGGTGCTTTGAGGTAAGTGTAAGCTGGTATATTTTTGGCTTTGTAGGAAAGCATAAGAGGTTGTGCCAGGCAGGACAGTTGGCAGAAGGGGGACTCCCAGGTATCTATATTTATTGAGAAACATTTAGGCTTCTCAATTTTATTATACCATCTGATGCAAAGGTGGTTATGGAGACATCAGAGGTAGTAATGGTTTAATCATGCTTCATATCTCCTGTAGTCCAAAACGTGGATGCATGCAACAGGGTGGCGATGAGAACTGCATCGGTGACCCTTCAGTTTGGTGACTAGGCTAATGCTGCTTAAAAAAGTGCCTTGCCTTAAATGCCTTGAAAAGTCTTTTGGTGTCAGTGTAGATGATAGATAAAGTTCTCTACAAACTGCAGTTTCAACCCTTTCACTGTTATACAGGTTTCATGGTATGGGGTGCCAGGGGCAGCTTGGGCCAACACTGAAGTATTCCTTATACTATCAGTAAACAATTGTCACAGGCTGAAGTGAATTTGACCTTGCATTTTGTGCTTTAGACGGACAGTAATGGTGCAGTCATCAGCGAAGCGAAAACTGTGATGACTGTCTCCTTCACCTTCTTAACTGCTTGCGGTTGCCTGGAGCTAAAGAGCTCGCCATGGTGACCTTACATGGATACCAGGGTTTGTGTTTCTAAAGGCGTCAATCAGCATTGTTGTGAACATTATGCTGGAAATTGTTGGGGCAATTCGTGCCATTGGTTACTGGGAAGGCTCCAGATACTTTGCCATTGTCAAGTACATAGTCCATGATTCCATCATGGAATAAGCGGACTATGGCAGTGGACTTCTTTTGGCAGCCAAACATTTCCATTCTTTACCATAGTTCATCATGACTGACAAAATCAAAACTTATTGTGAGGTTGACACTGATTGTATTCATTAATCTTGATGTTGTTCTATGTACTTCTCTTGGAACTGCTGTGAGACTAAGATTATGTGGTTCCTTGACCAGCATGAAAGCTGCACTAGCTCTCTGGGAGATAGCTTTGTTCCAGGTGCCTCATCAGTTGGTTTGGCAAATTATGGGAAACAATCCTTCCGCCTATAGACAAGAAAGAAATTCAATTTCATTCTTGAATAGAGCAGTTGAGAGTTGCTATGTCGATTGTAGTGAACGAGCGCTCTGCCCTCAAAAGCAATCATTCATTTGGGTCTGTCACCTTTACTGTTGTCAAGCAGATTTTGCTAAATGTTGCTAAAGTTAACATAATCACTTTTCTACTTCTTGAGTTTTGACCACAAAGTTGAGGCAAGCTGAGTTTAGGGAATCTCTATCTTATGCTTAGCTTCATCCCTAGACTATGAGGGCAAACAGAATTATTCTACAGTAGAAAGTGCTAGGAAGAGACAAAAAAGCTAGAGCAGACAGACTCCTTAATTGTTCATGATGGAACATCATTCATTTATGCAAAATTTTAAGTTAACTTTAAGCTAATTTAACTTTAAATGTAGCATCACAAGCAGAACATAGTACATTTTTAAATGTAATGTTTTATTTGTATCATACAGGGTAACAATAGACCGTTTTGAAAGATCTCTGCAATCGCACAGTGTAAAACAGTTTTTTTTCTACTACTGAACCACAACATTGCATGCTACAACTTATCTCTTATGTTTGCATGATATACATATGAGTGGGTGCCCAGCTCAACTTTTCTCCATTTTCATTTTGTCACATGTGGGGGGAAAGGATAGAGGTTAAGGCAAAAAGGGATGAAAAATTGCCAAACACCAGATTTATCCTGGGGGTAATCTGGTAAATCCCAACCTGTTCAGGTCCCTGCTCAGCAAATCTCATCATCTCTGCAACACATGAACTCTGTGTGTGTGTGTGTGTGTGTGTGTGTGTTTGGAAGAAGGTGTCTATGAGAAAAACCATTTATGTAACTAAGTACAGCTTTGTCTCTGTAGAGTTGCCAAATGTAAGCTTTGAAGTAATTGGTTCCATGGCGACTTTTCTACATAAATCTCACAAGATAAGCCAGCAGCAAAAATCCGATTGATGACTGTCCTAAACATAACTCAGTAAGTAAAACCCAAAAATTCTAACATTAAAGCCACTCAAAAATGTTGTCAGGAAGCATAACTTAAGCTAGGAAACTGTCCAAAGAGGAATAGGTGAAACATGAATAATCTGCCTCATTGAATCTAAATGGCTTTACCTTTATTAACGGTACCTTAATGCAGCTAACCTTAATAACTGTCCAAAAAACTTGACCATAAAAAAACTAAAAAAGAAAATAAAAAAAGAGGAACATTATATAAAGAATTTAAAAGATTTATATGTGTGGGCTTCTCTTTCAGTTTGTTTTTCATGCGTTTTGTCACTGTGGTGTAGGAGGAACAGAAATATTTTAATCTCGTGCTATAGCATATTCACATTATAAAACGGCAGCTGGCTATAGTTTTGCACATGATCAGCTTGTGCATCTGCTAATCTTTCACATCCAGTTTATGGGGGGAAAATCCTTTTTTAAAGATCCCCAAGGTCTTAAATGTCATATGAATAGGTTAAATCATCTGACAATTGAGGTAGGATGAAGGAAAAAGGTTACTAGAGTAATTTGAATGCGAATTTGAAAAAATAATTTTACCCTAACATTCTTATTGAATTTACCATTAAATGACAAGATATAAGCATGAGCAACTTCATCCCACGCCAGGCCCCAATTTAACTGCAGTGCTAGAGGCAAGGGCCCATGCTGGTGCGATCCTATACAATTTTCAAAGCATGCAATTGAGAGGATTATCCCTGGTGGTATAAATTCACTCCTACACTGCCACTCAAAGATTATTTCATTAAAACCTTCATCAATATATCTCCCACTGCTTCACACAGTTTGACACTTTCATAGCAAGATGGATGTTTGTAATGAAAATTCATACCAGGAAAGGTGTTTTGGAGCTAGAGAAGCAGTACAAAGTAATAATATCTAATTTGTCCTTTTTCACATTCATAGACATAATAATAAAAAAAATTAGAGCTGATTCATCAAGGTGAACTGTTTTTGTAAATACAGCCTAAAAACTGAAACCATTTTTTTCATCATGATTTGCATACCTAAGATTAATCGGACATTTTCCAAAATATACTGTACGCAAAACCTGCAAAATTCCTGTGCCTGTACAGTAGCTGTGTCCTACACCGGATCCCCAAATTCTTTTAGTCAGGTTTAAAATCTGCTGTAAGGTTCCCATTTGTTTCCTCCACAAGTGGCTCAAGGAAGACCAAATGCTTGTCAGGGTCAGACTTATCTATTAGATTGAGGCTCACAGCTGGTGAAACCTTAAACATGAATGACAGAGACTGGAGGTCCTCGCCAAAGCTAAGGGTTGTTGGTGAGGTTGGTGGGGCTTTGCACCAGCCACAGCGACAAGGGGTTAAATAAAGATACCCGAGTATGAGAAAGAGAGTGATGGCGCAGCTCAGCAGAGTGGTGTATCCTGTGCTGAAAGGTTCAGTTTGCAAAAGGTGAAAATCTACAGTTAGGTTCACCTCACGGGTTTCGTTATTCATCCTGACTGTGTCCACAGCAAGGCAGCGGTAGATTCCTGAGTCCCTTGACTGGACGGATAAGATCTCCAGACTGCCATCTTTGTTTAGCCGCAGGGTACCATTTTTAATCAAATAAGTCATGTTTTCTTGATGAGGTATAATCCAAGAGTAAGAGAGAACCACATTACTGAGTGTGCCAGTACAATCTAGTCTGACCTGTTCCCCCTCGTAGACTATCATGTCAGCCTTGGGGGAGATCAATGAAATCATCTTCTCAATAGTACAGTTATCAAAGAAGTGAGGGCTGTAGAGGAATTTGATGGAGATAAGTGGTTCCCCTAACATCCGGCATGAATATTCGTCCTTAAAATGTCTGATAGCTTCATAACCCTCCTTCTCCCAATGCCAAAACATGCGATATGTTGAACAATCACATATTAAGCTGTTATTATAAATGAACAAGCCTCTCTGTACAGTCACAGGCAACAGAACAATATCATCCAGAGGCAATTGTGAAATACGGTTAGAAGAGAGATCCAGAGTGACCAGCTTAGGATGGCTGTGCTTGCGGAACAAGAAAAAGGGAAAGTCAGTAATCTGATTGAGGCTTAGGTAAAGCTTCTTTAGGTTGCTCAGTCCCATGAGAGCATTGCTCTCCACGTGGGTGATGCGGTTGTTATAGAGTAGTAGTTCTTCCAATCCCAGCAGGTCTTGAAAAGGGTGTTTTCCCAATATCTGCAGTCTGTTGGACGAGAGATCAAGGTGGAGTACCGTACTGGTGTTGTGAAAGGCTGTAGGGCTGAGCAGAGAGATTTGGTTATGCGAGATGCACAAAACCTTCAGCCCGGTAAGTCCATGCAAGGTTCCTGGTGCCAGCCATGTGAGCCGATTATGACTGAGGTCCAGGATGGAAGTGATGGAAGGTAATACAGAGGGAAATTTCTCCATACCCACAGATCCACAGTTTACAATGTCCGAGGTGCACAGGCATCCTGGGGGACAGTTAGCATCTGACAAGTGGAACCAGATAGCAGTCAGAGCTAACAAAGTTGTTGAGGCCATTCTTCTTCCACAGACCAATAAAAGAATAAAGAACTTAGCATCTTAGATGGACAGATGTTTTATTGTTATCCATGTCTGTCGCAGATTGCTGTATTTTCAAAGAGCAATCCAAGTACAGTATGCACAGTACAAAATACAATATCCACTAGAATACTTATATAATATACTTAGCAGTACTCACAAAATACAGCCAAACTGAGGTTTAAAAAGTCTCGTTTTGGTTGCTTCGTTTATTATTTGTTGTTAAAAAATCAAAGTGGTCCTCTTTATCTTCTGTTCCATATGCGACACATATCCATCTTCTAAATAAAAACCCAAAGCAGTAAAACATGTACTAATCTCTAAACTCAGCTTTTTTTCCCTCCTGCTGAATCCAAGTAATCTCTCTCTCTCGCTCTCTCTCTCTCTCTCACTCTCTGCATTTGCTTTTAATCACTTCCGGCATTGTTTTTTTTTTTTTTAATCCGTTTCACTTAGAATTTACATACTCACTCTACTTCCATCTCTACCTCTTAAGAACACTTCCTGAGGTTTAATATGTACATCACTATAATGTATATATATATATATATATATATATATATATATATATATATACACACACACATCAACTCCTACCCATTTTTGTGTGTGTGTTGGTCATGCTAGCCTGAGGTTCTTTATTACTGTCACAGTGCATCAGTCTTACATTGATTGCACTTTACTATGAGCCACTGGCACAGCTGCTCCTAATGTTATTTTAAAGCCTTTTTTTTAATTGCACTGATGTGTGACTAATGGTTTATTCTGAAAATGCATGGCATGTGCAGCAATTCTTTTAAAATTAATATCAATCTAATTTTTATTTATTGTTTGTTCAAAGATCACAGAAGTTTCTAAATAAATGTCAAGCTGGGGAATTATATGAATTATAATCGCCAATTTTGATGCTAATACCCAAAAGAATAAGACCTGGGTTAGGTTGTGGAGTGAAATGGATGGAAGCAAAACCAGAGTAAAAACAAAGTATATTCCTGTTATATATGTTATTGTATGTGATATTAGTGTCGGTTTTGTAATAAATTAGAGACCCATTAATGATACAAGGGCAATACCTGATGCATATTGTCATCATTATATACTGTATGTTTAAGATATATAATAACAAAGTGTTATTATTGTGACAGACACATGTAAAAAGCATCACTTTACTTTTGCATACACTCCAATATGATGTAAAGTCCTTTTGTCAATTATTGTTCCTTTGACTTCAAATCAGTTTACATTAAGTTAAATAAATGTGTATTAATTGTGGTTAATATTCTGTCGAACCTTTTTAAATGTCTGCCACACCTGCCACAGTTTCCACCCTGTGTACCCTGTATAGAGGGTCGTGGGGACCTGGAGCCCATCCGAGAGAACTTAGGGCATAAAGCGGTGTACACCTTGGACTGGGTGTCAATCCAACGCAGGGCACATACACATACACACACTAACTTGCTTATTCACACACTGGATGGGCAATTTGGAAATGCCATTAGCCTAATCTGCATGTCTTTGGACTGTGGGAGGAAACCAGAGCACCCGGAGTTTTTTAATTTATACCATAAGATAAAAACTCCACACACATAGACCCAAGGCAGAAATCGAACCCGAACCTTGGAGGTGCAAGGTGAGAATAAAAACTACTAAACCATGGTGCTGCCTTTATTGCCTAGATGTTTATTTTGGAGAAACAAAAAAAGGTCAGTAAACAGTACAAGGAAATTCCTGCAATAATTTTACATACAATAGATAAGAACAAAAACGAATTACCCAAAAAGTGTTGTAGAATGCATGCATGCATTATGTTTTATACCTTGTTATTTAATGTTAGTTTGATATTAAGACTTTGTTAAGGGACGTATGCCCTCTAGTGGTCATTTTGGTATTTAGTGAGAACAGATGGTTTCGGCCAGCGCATGGACAGTACTGTACTTTACACAGCATGAAGGCTGAAATTAGTTTGGAGGAAAAAATCGTTACAGCAATAATCATAAGTCATCATAAGACATAGACTAGATACCTAGGATGAATTTGCTGTAAGGTGAAAATTTTGATTACTTGACTACTTGAAAATTTGACTACATCCAAGCAAAATGCCCTAATGATGTAAACATAACGTTTAACCTTTATGCTTTTGATGTAAAGGGAGAAAAGTGTTATAAGGATTGATGCCTTTGAACATAAAACAAAAATTAAATAAATATAAAATTATAGCAAGGCTTTAATGTCCAAAGGACTAGTTAAGAGGTTAATGAGTGTTTTATCAGTTCATCACCCTTGCAGCTGCCAGCAAATGTACTGTATAAATAAATAGTTCATCCAAACTCTTAAAAAAATAAAACACCAAGTCACCAAGGTCCATCTCATTATACGTGAATTATATTATGATTAATGAAGTTATTAAGTAAAAGATTAAACTCCCCCAACATGTGTATCATGTTAGATTTTCTAAAATAGAAAATGATAGAATGGTCACTGCGTGTACAGTCATTCAGCAGTGAAATGCAGAAGAAAAATCTTATTTCTCTTAGTATCTTTTATTCCCTTGTTTTCTCACAAGTGTTTAAAAGTGTGTTCATTTAAAAGTGGTCTATGAAAAGACAAATAAACCAGTAAACCAGGGTGATTGGTGCCCAAGGCTTAGTGATGCTCATGGGAAGCATGATCTGTTATAATAACTGGAACTGAATACTGGCTATGATAGACAGGTGGCAGAACACATATTGCTGTGTATGGGGTTATGTACCTGCTGACTGGTCACAGTACCCATACTGAACCCTGTCCACCATTGAAAGAGCCCACAGAAGACACACAAATATTAAAATTGGAGCATGAAGCGATAGAATAAAGGGGCCTGGTCTTAAATTGAGGTAACTTTACATCATAGAGATGTTGAGTGCAGGTGTTGTGTTAAGCACTACACAATATTCTACTATGAAGTCTTGGATCCTGGCATATAAGTGAATGTAACTTTGAACTGCATCACCTATCTGAGCACTGATACTGACTAAGCACATCTCTTAATGGCAACCTTATCCTCTTCCAAATGGATAATGCTGTGTCCTGCTGCACCAACCTGTTCAATAAATCAACACTGATTTGCACTGTGATTTATACGGCAATATGGCAGTTGAAAATGTTTGAGAACCCTCATCATTAACTTGTTATGCATTACAAAAACATTTAGCTCGAAATTAAGACCCAAAATCAGTTGTGTATTCTTTCCTCTTTTTCCACCTCAATCACTATGGCAGTAGAAATGACTCGAGACAGCCTAGAAGTAATAAAAACAAATAATGTGTTTCACCTCAGACATGGACTTCACCTTGTACAACAATATATTTGCATTTTCTAGCAGTTCATTTTCATCACCCCACCCCCCTCCAAGTTTCATGCAGGTCTGGTGAATTTCTTTCTCCCAAAGCCTGTGTGCTTTTCCTGATGATGGCCTGCTGCAGCAATCTGAGCTTCCTCATTACAGTCTAAATGAGGTACTGTGGCATAATTAGCTTGCAGTTGGAGCTCATGCAATCTTGCTTACAGCATAGAAAAATGTGTTTTGCTTCTGTTTCTGCCTAATGACTTGAGGACAAATAAGAAGGTTCATGTTCATGCTCAATTTCCAGGAATACTGATTGCCATTCTTCTTACCCTCATTAACATGTCTGCAAATCTGATTGTTTCCCTGTTGTTCTTATTACTTGATATTGTATAACCTTGTGAGTGTATGTATTAAAACACAACTGCAACTGCGCTGAGCAAATTGGCAAGTAAAGTCTTGATGCTTCTGGGAATATGTTTTGGTAGCACACTTCTGGTCATACCTTTATTTCTTGGTTCCAATGAACAAATTATTTCAGCATGGTGGAATAGCAATGTCAGCGGTTTAGCACAGTCGCCTCATACCTCCAGGGTTAGGGGTTCAAATCTCACCTCCAGTCCGGTGTGTGTGGAATTTTCATACTTTCCACATCCTTGGTCAGTTATTCCGGTTTCCTCCCACAGTTCAAAGGCATGTGGTTTTGGTTGCTTGGTTTTTCCAATTTGTCTTTAGTGTGTGATTGGGTGTGTGGGTATCTGTGTGTGCGTGTTCCATGCTTCAGGTTGGCACCCCATTCAGAGTGTGCTCCTGCCTTATGCCTTAAGTTCCTTGATACAGGCTTAAAGACCCCTGTGACCCTACACATAATTAGAGGTATAGACAATAAATGGTTGGATAAACAAAATGGATGAACCAAGTGTATCAAGCTTTGTTGGTAAATCTTGATGTGCCCTGATGTCAATCCATATCTGAATCATCTTTAAACTGAATTAGCCCTTAGAGATTTCTTTTCTTTTTTTACACACATACAGTACATTAACCTAGGTCAGGATCAACCTAATCTGAAGCGGTTATTGTGCCACTCCAAATGGATTCCACTATGATTAGGAACCATTTCTATTTCTAAGGCTGACCGAAATAACATGATTGCTGAGGTGAAATGAATGAATAAATAAATCAATGAGTTTCATAATCAACTGTTATTATCCTAAAATGCTGCCAGTAGGCCAAATTATAAGTGAGAATAAGGTTAACTTTGTTGTGCTAATTATATGCAGTCATATACTGTATGTGATGGGGTGTTTGTAGTTAAATTAAGTTAAATGAAAAATTGGTAGTATAGTTTTAAATTCTATCCAATCTATCCAATGATGGAAACGTAAGCACTTTTGTAAGTCACTCTGAATAAAAACGTCTGCCAAATTCCTAAATATAAATTTAAATGTAAATGCAAGTTGCATGCCATCCACTGGCATCCACTTTTCCCCTTTGAGAGAAGCTTCACTGCAAATCAATACCTTTTTTGGCCAGTCACTTTTGTCCTGTAAAATTTCTATCCTGGTAAAAGTGGACTCTTCCAGGTAAACACTATTTAAAACTACAGCTTATGAACTGTCAGTGCATTGTGTGTTGGCTCAAGGTTGCAATCATATACAGTATAATGCAACTCAGATGGCTTACTTTGCCCCGCCCTAATGCCAGCTAAAAAGTCTGTCTAAAAAGAGAAACATGCTCTGTTCCTATTTGCAAAGCGTACATCTGAAATAAGTCTTTCATTCATAAAATTTAAATTTTTACCGTTTTTAATAAAATTCTCCATTACCATAATGACAGTTGAAAGCAACCTGAAGTTTTAAGCAACTTATTTAATTATGCTTAAGTTCTAGTAAAAGTCCCAAAATATTTTTTGCAAATGTCTGCATTTATTATGGCTTCTTCTTTCATCAGCAAGCATAAAAAATCCACTATCACATTGTGAAGCCTTGATTTATTTACCTTAGGTATGAATATGGGAAATTTTTTTACCTCAGATTAGCTTCAAGTGTTAATTTTAGAACAAATGTCATACAGTATAATGAAGCACAACATGATTGTTTCTATCTTGAGCATGCTAATAGCTAGCTTATTTACTAAAGTTGATTTTGCCTTAAACCTCCACCTGCATTTTTAAGTAAAAATCACTTGACATCCACTTCACAGACAGCCAAAAATAACAAAACCTTTACACAATATAATTTTCTCCCCCCACAGTATTACGGTATTAAAGAGGTGGCATGGTGGCTCATTGGTTAGCACTGCCACCTTCCACCTCCAGGTCCTATATTCGATTCCCACCTTCGGTCTGTGTGCATGAAGTTTGCATGTTCTCCATGTGCTTGGTGGGTTTCTTCCAGGTTCTCCGGCTTCCTCCTGCAGATTAGGCTAATTAGCATTCCCAAATTGGCGATAGTGTGTAAATGAGTGTGTGTGTGTGTGTGTGTGTGTGCCGTGTGTTGGATTGACACTTTGTTCAGGGTGTACCCTACCTAATGCCCTAAGCCTTCTGGGATAGGCTCCAGGCCCTCGTGACCCAGTATTCAGGACAAAGCGTTATAGACAATGATAAAATTAAGTGGGAGTGAGTAAAATATTAAAATTGTATTCTATAGCCCAGCATTTGTGGATACCTGATCATCATATTTATATGTGCTTCTTCTACAAACTGTTGCCACAATTTTCCAGAATTTCTTTTTTTGAGGTAGCATTACCATTTTTTTTCACTGAAAGTAAGAGGTGCAGACCTGCTCCAGCATGACAGTGGAAATGAGAAATGATATGCTCAATTTAAAATGGAAGAACTTAAGTAGCCTTTTCGAGCCCTGACCCCAATCCCTGTTCACTTTTGCAATAAACTGAAATGCTGACTCTGTGCCACATCTCCTCACCCAACCTCAGTGCCTGACTAATGTTATAGTGGAAAGTATAATGGAAAGCCTTTACAAAAGAGTGGAATCTAAAGGAAAAGGGACTAAATATGACATGAAATGTTCAACAAGCACATATAAGTGTGATGATTAGGTGCCCAGACAAACCTTTGATCATAATGTGTACAGTATGTAGCCTCTAATGTTGAGTTATACCCCTGGTAGTATTCAAGTAGCAGCAGAAATGATTGCAAGAGACTTGACATACACTGGCCAAATTAATATTTTCCCCACAGAGATTAAAGTGTGCATTTAATTAACCAAGAATCAGTTTCATTAGTCTTTTATTTCATAAGTGTGGTGCACATGTGCTGAGTGAGAACAGAAGGTGTGACATCTGGCGTCAAGTCCTGTTAGCTTAACAAATCTTTGTAAGTTAACTAGGTTCGACAAATTGTTATTACAGCAATGAAGCTGCTCAGCCTAGAGCCCAGCAGGACAGAGATACACTTTAAACTAAAATCCATCTCCAAACATGTAAATGGGAAAGAAGCAGGAATTTATATTTGACTTAAAATCTATTTTTTATTCCATTGTACATAACTGTTGAGATAGCAGGGAGAAGAAATTTCAATTCGTCGTTTCAAATGGTTACTATAGCAGAGTTAGTGGCATCGTTTGTGCACTATGCCAACTATATATTTTTTTTTAGAAATATTCCATTTGGCTTAAAATTAGCTTGAAATGAAAACGAAGAAGGAACATCAATTTAGGCAACTTGAGCAGGAATGTGAGTTAGTAAGCAAGCTTTCCAATGTGCTTGTCAGGACCTAGTTCTGCTAGCATAAAAGATCTAGTCATATTGTGTCTACACAATTACATGTAGCCAGCTTCCAAGCGAAACATAAGTATTGCATTTAAAAAAAAAACATAAAAAGATTAATTCGATTTGATTTTATGCAAACATAAATTATTGTAAGACTAAAAGTAGGGGAACTTTATAAGTCTCTTTTCAATTTAAAAAAATATTGCCATACTTAATATAGAAAATGTATCGTGACAGTTTATGATCATCATCATCATCATTATTATTATTATTATTATTATTATTATTACAGTTCCACAAAAATAAAAAATTGAATTAGATTTTCTCACCTAACAAAGTGCTTTATTTACTTCCTTCAACATTATAGAGAACAGCTTGTTAATAATCAGGAAGAATCTTCTTAATACTCCTGTTTTTGCATCACTCCACAGGCTGCCATTTTCTTTTAGAGTCGATTTCAAACCTTTAAATAGGTTTTTAAAGCTCTTAATGGTTTGCTACCTTGATAAATCTTTGAATTTCTCTTCTTCCAAATTAAGTTTCAAGATTAAGAACATTGCGACCAGTATTAAAAAAAATAAAAAATCCCGTTCATACACCTTAAAGACCTGAAATTAGCCCCTAAGATTTCACAGGCAGTTTTAAAAACAAACCATGACCATCTTTAGAATGGTATTGTGGAGTTTATAATACCAGGAGTGCAAACAGGATTTGAATTTACAGATCCCTCCTCATTTACTCATTTCTTCATTTCTGAGTCCTTTTGAGCCCTCTCTATTCAGGGCTATTAAAACTGTCGCCACATTCGTTACATAGACAAATATTTTACTATTAATTACTTAACTACTTTCAAATTCCTAATAAATATGTTCCTTTGTTTTTTAATCTATAGCTTGGATTTTGTTGCTCTGACTGGTTTGTATGATGTTAGCTTGTGTCATTCTACAGAAAAGGTGGAATTTGGGTCACAAAGATCTCCTGAAATGTATTTCTTCTTTCAAACCTAGAACCTCTTTAATAGCAATAACGTACTGTTACTCTTCATGAATTCATAAAAAGTAGAGCTTAATGACTATTTATTAGTGCCGTCAATCGATTAAAAAAATAACTAATTAATCGCACAATTTTTTGCAATTAATCGCGATTAATCACAATTAAAAGACTGAAACTTTTTGGATATGTAAATGTAAATAATTAATGTAAACTCAAGACAATGAAACTATTTAAATTTAAATATGATTGTTTATTGGAATTTTTGTTTAACTTGTAACACAGATTTTCTCATGTAAACAACATACCTGCAATAAACCATCAATATCCTCCAAATTAACTGTTGGCTTGAAAGCCATATTCATTACAGAAATAAAAACACAAGTATGTGCCATTTGTGTCATTTGAATTTCAAAACAATCAATGCAATTTACATTGGCGAGGCCCTGTAGAGATTGTTTCGGTGGGGTGTTTTGCTTTTAAGTGATATGTCAAAGACGAATTACTTCTCTGGTATTTAAATTCGGCTTTGCAAAATGTCCAGATTACTTTTGTTTTATCCACAGAACCATCCGGCAGAGTTTTATACTGAAACTTTCCGTCTAAAAGTCCTTCCTTGGTCTTATCCATACTTCTTTGCACGTTGAACACACGTCGGCCACAACAGGAAATAAAAAAAACTGCAACCGCGTTAATTGCGTTAATTTTTTTTAATGCGTTAAATATTTCAAATTAATCGCATGCGTTAACGCACTAATTTTGACAGCACTACTATTTATACATTCAATAACTGGCGTTATTAAATGACGATAACACCAATGACAAGTTAGAAAAAACTATTTACAGTATTATAACTATTTATAAAATAGTTCTGGTCAAATCCATGTGTCAGACCTCTGGTGTTTAATTATCCCTCATTGTGTGTTCCGGTCAAATCTGACAGCTTTACATGTTTCCTCTCTTAAAAAGTGCAGCAAATTTTATTAGTTTCTCGTGAGGTTTAATGACTTTGTTCACACATGGCATTTGAACACATAAAATAAATAACTACAAATAAAATAAATTAGAAATATTTTTATACAAATGTGTGTGTTTTATGAAACTTTTATACAGTCATGGTGACATTGGAAATAAATTAGTAAGACTGCAATTAGTGTAAAAAACAAGCACAATTCTACACTCTTCTCCCACACCTAAACATGCAGGAGTCGTTGAGTAGACACACACACACACACACACACATACAGTACACACACACATAACCTTCTTATGTCCCTTTTTGGCTTTCATGGCAACCTGCACGGGAACCTATCGACAACATAATTTTTTACCACACCTGTTGAAAAAACAAATTGCAACATTGTTTTAGTCATACAACTTTTTGAGGCCTCACTCGCAGTTCAGTCTTTAGCAGCACGATGGCCAAGAGATATACAGTGGGGCAAAAAAGTATTTAGTCAGCCACCAATTGTGCAAGTTCTCTCACTTAAAAAATTAAAGACGCCTGTAATTTTCATCATAGGTATACCTCAACTATGAGAGACAAAATAAGAGAAAAAATCCAGAAAATCACATTGTAGGATTGTTAAAAAATTTATTTGCAAATTATGCTGGTAAATAAGTATTTGGTCACCTACTGTACTTTACAATCGAGCAAGATTTCTGTCTCTTACACTCACTTGTAACTTCTTCCTTAAGTGGCTCCTCTGTCCTCCACTCGTTACCTGTATTAATGGCATCTATTATCAGTTTAAAAAACACCTGTCCACAACCTCAAACAATCACACTCTAAACTCCACTATGGCCAAGACTAAAGAGCTGTCAAAGGACACCAGAAACAAAATTGCAGACCTGCACCAGGCTGGGAAGTCTGAATCTGCAATAGGTAAGCAGCTTTGTGTGAAGAAATCAACTGTGGGAGCAATTATTAGAAAATGGAAGACATACAAGTCCACTGATAATCTCCCTCGATCTGGGGCTCCACACAAGATTAGCACCCCGTGGGGTCAAAATGATTACAAGAACTGTGAGCAAAAATCCCAGAATCACATGGGGGACCTAGTGAATGACCTGCAGAGAGCTGGGACTAAAGTAACAAAGGCTGCCATCAGCATCAACACACTGCGTCGCAGTGTCCTGGAGTCTCAAATCCTGGAGACTCAAATCCTGGAGTGCCAGACATGTCCACCTGCTTAAGTCAGTACATGTCCAGGCCTGTCTTACATTTGTTAGAGAGCATTTGGATGGTCCTGAAGAGGATTGGGAGAATGTCAAATGGTCAGAAGAAACCAAAATAGAAAGAATGCTGAGTTGCATCCAAAGAACACCCTACCTACTGTGAAGCATGGGGGTGGACACATCATGCTTTGTGGCTGTTTTTCTGCAAAGGGACCAGGACGACTGATTCGTGTAAAAAAGGCCCATCAGCAAGGGCATTAAACATGAAGCATGGCTGGGTCTTTCAACATGACAGCAATCCCAAACACACCACCTGGGCAACGGAGTGGCTTTGGAGGGAGTTAAAAGTCTGTGTTGCCCAGCGACAGCCCCAATAGATTACTGCTCTAGAGGAGATCTGCATGGAGGAATGGGCCAAAATACCAGCAACAGTGTGTAAAAAATCTTGTGAAAACGTTTGACCTCTGTCATTGCCAACAAAGGGTATATAACAAATAAGTATTAAGGGGGAAATTTTGTTATTGACGAAATATTTATTTTCCATCATAATTAGCAAATAATTTTTTTTTAAATCCTACAATGTGATTTTCTGGATTATTTTTTCTATTTTCTATTTTGTTTCTCATAGTTGAGGTATACCTATGATAAAAATTGCAGGCCTCTCTCATCTTTTTAAGAGGGAGAACTTGCACAATTGGTGGCTTACTACAATAAATACTTTTTTGCCCCCACTGTACTGCACGTGAAGCTGTGGAATTATATTGGGCAATGACAATGATCAGGAGGAGAGAAGCCAGCATGACTGTGAGGACGGTTTAGAGGAGTCAGAGGTTGACGATGACACAGAGTAAAACTTGAGGAGGAAGACTCTGACATTGATGAGGATGAAGTTGTGAAGCTGAAGTTGTGGTTTTCTTGACATATCGAATTAGGAACCAAACCCTAATCCAATATGCCATATGCCGAGTGGATGATATCAAGTCCTGTTTTCATCTTTTCTTTGCGGACTCCATTGTAACCATTGTCATGAACATGACAAACCTAGAGGGGAGAAAGGTTTATGCAGAAACCTGAAAAGAGGTAGACCTGGTAAATATTGAAGCCTATTCAGGTGTGAGGATTTTGTGTGGTGTCTACAGATCCTGCAACAAATCTGTGTCCAGCTTATGGGATGTCTTTGCAGATCTTCCATATCCTGTCACGTGTGATTCGCTTTGATGACAAGAGCAGTCCACAGTCAATGAGACAAGCTGGGAAGTTTGGCAGAAAAAAGTGGAACACCTGCCACAAACCAGGACCTGACATTACTGTTGATGAGCATCTAGATGGCTTTAAGCAGTATATGGCAAACATATACAAACAAAAAGATATGGGCAGCATGTGATGCGAAGACATACTATGTCTGAAACATGCAAGTGTACACAGGCAAACTGGCTGATGGGGTGGGGTCCTGAAAATTACATTAGAGCTACTTTGAAATTGTAAATTTGATCATACAGTGTATGGGTTAAGTATTATATTTATAATGTAGTTTTCCCTGTGTACATTTGGACTTTTTTTTCAATATATCATACTGGTCAGTTAGTTGTTATTTTGTGCCAAATGTCAATGTCTCAAAAAAATGGGTGGCATAAGCTCAGGTAAATGAGGTCTGTAGGACAAACACAGCAAATACAATTTCAAAACATGAACTGTAATGTTCAGAAGAGCTGAAGTTGATAAAAAGATCTAATACAATATTAGGTGATAATATATATTATTGTGGATTGATAATAAAATAAAATGATCCGGTCAAAAGTGACTACCCACAAACAAACACAACATGAGGGTTATGTTAATATCAAGTTTTTTATGTCCAATTTTGACAGTTATAAATATAAAATTTGTAATCTCAATGATGGACTTAAGAGCTTTACATACAGTAAAATCGTAAAAACAAATAATGACATTTCTAAACAAATGAAAAGAGACATCTGTCATACTTTTGCATTTGTCCAGTGCAAAATATTTTAGATTATTAATTATAATCAAATATTGATTCATGATTTAAGTGTTTAACTTATTTTATAATATTGATGTTATACAAAAAGTATATGGGTCCACTTTTATGTACGATCAGAGTAAAAAGACATTTTCTTTGAACTTTTAAAAAATGCTACAATTAAATATTTAACATCAGAGCAAGAAAATGTTTTACATGATTGAAATTATATACTATATTTTCTCAACATATCTAATTCATGTGTCTGGTATATTAATTTAAATGATTTCAGCTCCAGCAAAGCTGACACAACTGTCCACAATTTTTGTAAAATGAACCATATCTAAATATAGTGTAACAATGGTGATGATTACGATGATGATTATTATTTTTATTATTATTGTACCTGCTACTACCACAGGCAATGACCACCGCGAGAGGGCAGTAAGAGAACTGATTGTATTTGCCAGATGGACCTTTTTGAAGCAGCAGCTCTGCCCCTATAGGCTGTGTAATTTATCATAAAGCGTGTGTGTGTGTGTGTGTGTGTGGAACGTGGAAACGGATCAATTGTCATTCCGTGCGCTCGGTTCAGTGTTTCAGGAGCGAAAATGGAGGTGTGCATTATGCATTCCATTATACTTCCCAGCATGATCCCTGGCAATCAGTGAAGGCAAATAGCGATTAATCTCGCGGCCTGTGGGTGCTAGTCCTCACCTTTTCCAATTACCGAACCCCTCCTCTGGGGAAATAACAGCTCAGACATAAATGCACGGGTTTGTGCGATTAGCCACGTTTGCTTGTAATTTATTTATTGTTAATTCCTTGCTGTTGGATTTAAACAGCACATGAGACTTGTAGATGTTATCTAGCACTATAAACGCAGGTTCATGGATCTGACAGAGCGGAAGGTGTGTGAGCCGAAGTTCCAGAATAGAGAAACAGAACCGTTTTCCAGGCAGGTTAGAGTACAGTAGCAGGGCGCGCGCGCGGGCGGGCGCGTGTTTGCTTGCCTTGGGATGAGCGGATGTAATGTGCGCATCCATGCAGCGCAGCACACGAGAGGGAGGGTGAGGGGAGGCAGTGCAAACATTCACACGCGCAACGTTTATACAGAAGCATAAACCCAAAAACAAAACACACAAAAACCCAACAGCGACCGCACACTTGGAGACACGAACAGCACGAGTGGGGGGAAACGCGACGCATGTGTCCGCCGGCTCAACTTTCCCGGAGATTACGCGTGTGGATTCTACCTGCCTGCACCTGGGATAATCCGCAGAAACAAAATAAAGGTAATTTTTTAATGCGTTGGAAATTGGTTAAGTTTTATTTTTACATAAACTATTAGCTAATGTTGCAGGTGTTATTCATGGAGACAGGGAGCAACTGGGTTTAGGTTTTGATATAGAGGAAATTTCTAAAGGCAAGACAAAGGTAGAAATGATCTATTCTGCTCATACAGTATGTGCAGTTTGAAGTTTTCCTACCGACTACACAGAATGTTTTTCTAAAGCAGCGCATGATTCAGTTTGCGTAAGACATGCCACCGCGCCGCAACTGGGCACCTCGATTTACCGAAACTTCATTTGCTATGATTTACCCAGTGTCAGATGGATGCAGTTCTCTGTGCTGTTTTAAGGCGTGTGTGTGGACTGCAGAGTGAGGCGCGGGACGCGGAGATGTTGATCGCCAGCTGCTTCCACGCGCAAAACGCGCAGCAGCGCACGAGCTGTGCTCTCAGGCTCGCGCTAAATACCACCTTCCTTTTTCCCTTCTAAGGAGTTATCGCCATGAGGAGCGTTTGCGTTCTCGTCGATCGGATGTGCTGCCTGTTTTTTAAAAGTGCTTTATTTGTACCTGGATCTCAAGAACAAAGTGGGATTATATGTGCGCCAAAACTGCATCTGACTCGTGTGCATGTAAGCTTCGGTTCATACTGAATTCAGGTTGTTTGCCCTATTCCTAGCCCTAATTCTTTAGAACTGAATTCCCAACTTGTTGCTTTGTTTATTTCCTGCCCCTCCCCGCCCCCTAGACAGTTCCTAATTGTTTTCTCACTAAAGATTTTTCCAAATTTGTGATTCTGCTGTCACCCCTCTGTATTAGCCCACTCACTCTGATTAAATCCTCCAGTCCACAACTTGCATATTAAAATTCACTGCCAGTCTGATTATGGATGCTCGCCAAATCCTCAACAAGAGCCTGTGGGAAGAAGCTTGACATGAGCTCTCCCTGTATAGCCAGTGATGGATCTTAAAAGGCAGTTTGCCTTTAAGTGGGTCTCTTAAAGTTTCAAACGGTTCTTCTCTGTCTTTACTACTACCCTCCTGTAGGAGTAATTACTGCCTCTCTGTGCAGCCATTTACCTGGGCCTTTTTGGCAGAGTCATTGCATAATCTTATAAAAATGTTGACACACAATCTTCCTTATTTATTTCTGTATTTGCTGCATAATTGCTACGACATATGCAATTAATCGGTCTTTATGGGTTATATAAAGTGTCACTCTTTGTTTTTTTGTTTTTTTAAATTAAGTCACTGTCTCACCTGAGCCAATCTTGTGTCAAATCAGAAACTTTAATGGCTTATAAATGAGTGTCCAGGTTCAAAATGCATTGCAGTAAAACAACATTAGAAAAACACTGCACAGTGCAAAGACCTCTTGATTCATTGAATATCAATTTTCTGTCCTGGTTCATGGTACTTGGCAGCTTCTGACCTGAGGTTACTGAGCAACCATGTGAAATAGCGAGTATACTTTGGATGAAACTGAGGCATGAAAACTATGTGCAGACGAACAGGAAGGAATCTAAGTCTCATTGTTGTGTTTTATAGAAATTAGTTCCAACCTATCACCCAGATCGGTCGACACCATGAACAAATACTTGACTGAATGTAAATTAGTAAAGCTCCATCAGACTGGCACTGACAATTTCTTTGTTATTTCCTCAAATGTTATTCAGTACCTGGACACTTGCCAATTAATTGCTTTATCCAGTCACTGCATTTTAATTAATTTCTAAGTGCATGGAAGATTCATGAAGGCAGATAGGAGCCAAGGACCCCCTGCAGCACTTAGTACTGGTTTTGCCTTTACTCTTTCCGATTCTAAGAGAGGGGTCAAAATTGTGGATTATTAAAAAAATCTACAGTCTTTTACAAATTATAAGAGATTCTGGGCTTTTTTATTGATTGTGGGAGCAGCTTAATATGTACAGCAACTAATTTCATTAACCAGTATACAGTATTTAGCTATTATATGCATTAGCAAAGATAAAGCAGTGGGTCGAATGTTTTCTCTGATCACCATAAATGAATATTTAAGCAGCGAGAAGTGTGAATGCAGTCTGAACGGGCTGTAGTGAGTCACTGCTTATTTGAGTGCATCGTGTAAGTGAGGTCTTCCTGTTGGGTGTGCTCTTTTCCTGCCACCCATAAATTCTGTGGAATTGTGGTGTTGTTGGGGATGATGGATTTCCTATTAGCTATTTACTCAGGCGTGTAGCCCACATCCTCTATCCCTTATAGATGTCTTCACTTTAGTATTTGTGTACTATTAAGTCACACACTGTTATGGGTTATCAGTAGCACTTTTCATGCATTATGAAAGAGACCAAAAAGCACTAGAATGACTTGTAGCATCAGTTTCATGTTACTGTAACAAAGCTGGAACTACAGAGCAAACCTAATGCACTAGCTGCATGTTCTCTCCTAAACCACTAATTCGCTTCATGAAGATTATTCCAATGGTTCGATTTGATGTGTATCTACAGTGCAATGTAAATAAATATAAAAAAATAGATACACAGAAATAACTCTTGAATAAATGGTATGTTGGTAATCTGTGCTTTTTGCTGAAGCATTGATTGCTGTAAAAAATATTTTTGTCCCAGTTTTTACAGCATTATTCTCTTTGTTTTATAAAATATGTGCATTTTGAATGTGTACACGGATTGTGATGTGATTATCATGTCACCCATGTGACACCCCCTTCCTCCCCTTTACAGCAGAGCCGAGTGTAATACTGTGTAGATCCAAGTAGTGAATCGTAGTCAGGAGTGATTTGTTGCCTGTGTGAAGAAACATGAGTGTATATGTGTGTGTGTATATTTGTGTGTGTGTGTGTTTCAGTGTGTCAGAATGGAATGAGAGGATAATGTAAGAGCTGTTTCACACCAAGGCTCGGTTAAATGCAATGTCACAAGCAATGATGCTCATTTCCATTGAGCTCCTGATTATTAGAATGATAATCCGTTCCTCATTATTTTTCCTCCTCGCTGCTGTTTCCAACCATTTTTATAGCGGGCAGGTTAAAGCAGAGACAGAGCTGCAGAAGCTGAATACACAGACATCCACCCTCTCACTTACACATACACACATTCCCTCATTCATTACAGTCATTCTTTTTTTGAGACCATGTGGAATCCTGTAGCCTGTCAAAATGTAGAATGAACTGATAGCAGCTTAAACAATTTCTTATTGTTTTAATTCATAAAAACAATTACTGGCTCAGGAGTGATGTCAGCATATATAGATATTTTTTTATAACCGAGGTTTCCAGCTCATTTTGGTCCAAGGGCACCCAATTAAGTTAGTTACAGTGGTTTATGATAACAAACTGTTCCCTGAAAAGCTGCCAAATAGCTAGCGATCTAATTTCTTTTCAAGTAAGAACAATCGAAAGTTAGTAGTAATTAATTCACTGGTTATTTTCTAACTTAACAGATATTAGCTTTCCATCCATCCATCTACTGTAGGAACTGTGGAAAACAATGGTGCCCACTGGAGGCCAATGGTGACCAATGTATTTATTCCCATTTGTATAATCGTGGTAGGACCTCATGTCAAAATTCACATACTGTACACACACACTGCAGACAATTTGGGAATGCCAATTAGCCCAATCTGCATGTCTTTGGACTGTGCAGGAAACCTGAGAACCCAGAGGAAACCCACTAAACACAAGGAGAGCATTCAAACTCCATGCACTAAGACCCGACAGGGAAATCGGACCTGGGACCTGGAGGTGCAAAGCAAAAGTGCTACCCACTAAACCACCATGCTAAAATATATGCATTACTGCAACTTAAAATGAACTAACAAACCCTGTGATCACTATGCTAATTTGTGTGGACAATATATGGCCAATACATGACATATCTTTTCCCACGGAGATAAAGGGTTATTTAAATGTATTTTTTTAATTTGCAGTCCGATTCGCCTTCTCAAGGATTTTCATACAAACTTTGCAAAATTTAATGAAACTTTAGTAAAACCTAATGAGGAACAGATTGTAGACATGGCCACAGACTTCATGCCAGTTGGAAAACTCATGGTTCATGAATGTTGGTACAGTCATGTGACTGCTGTAGGTAAAAAAATAAATAAATGAAATTTTCAGATGAAACTTTGTGGCGTGGTTGAAAGAGATCAGACGTAGACCTACTTGATACGCTGTCCTTCACTTCAGAGATATTTGAAAGTTGAGTGAGCCTGTGCTTTCTTGGAGAGGAGTGTCACCATGTCTGGTTCTGGTAAAAGAGCTGGCAGGATCATAAAGCTAAAGGTCCAAAGCAGGTCGTCAGTATGCACAATGTAAGCTTTGCAAAGAAAAACGTGCTCTGGCTTTCTACAAGTGGCTCAGCAGCTTATAAATGAAGGATAGCAGGGACGACTACACTGACCTGACAGACTTCATTTCCGCCTTCTGGCTTCCTCACTGACTGTCTGAGCCCTCTCTTAGATTCTTCCACCTGAACCTCTGACAGTGAGGAGAAGCAGAGTGGCAGCTAACGCTATGCATGCAGCTATGGTGCATACAGCTATTACTTTTTAAGTACTATGGAAGGATCATGAAAACAATTCTACAGTACAATGACCTAACAGTGTACTAACGTATCTAACTCTACTAATGTTAATAAAGAACAAAGTACTATTTTAGGTGTTTTAGGTTTGGCTGCAGGGGTATGAGATTGTGGCCATTAATAAGGGCTTTTTTATGGCAGTAACAGTACTGTATATGAACAGATAGTCTTAAAAATAACACTTCATACAGTACTTGGTCTCATAACCTCTGCTTAGAGTAACTGCATTAAGCTGAAGACAAACTGACATCAACCAAACTGCTGCATTCTTCTTTTCTGATGCATTTCCAAGCTTGTACTGCAGCATCTTCTATTTGTTGTTTGTTCAGACATTTTTTCTGCCTTTAGTCTTCTCTTAAGAAGGTAAAATGCATGCTTAATTTGGTTAAGGCCTCATGCATGACTTGGCCATTCTAAAACCTTTCATGTTTTTCTCTGATTAGGTATTTTGTTGTGTTGGAAACTAAATTAGATTATTAGATTAGATTAGAGTAGAGTAGAGGAGATTAGATTAATTGCAATCTTCTATAACTTGGTAGACTTTTGTAGATTTCTAAATTTATCTTGCTACTGCCATCACGAGTTACATCAGTAAAGACTATTGAGTCTATTCCAGAAACAGCCACGCACTCCAAGCCTCTGCTGTCCTTGACCGATGTCCTTTCGATTGTGATCACTGTGGTGCTGTGTAATCTTGATTTTAGAACTTTTCTCTTATTTGTTTGTGAATTCCAATCTAGATTTTTTGGGAAGGTGGGGGTGGGTGTTGATTTAATAACATGCTGGGAATTTAGTTTATTAATCTCAAAAAAAGAAGAAAAATGCTTTTAAAGGAGTGACTGTGTGTAAGTACTATGTACTATGTAAGTATCAGGCACTAACCTTCATGGATATTCCACAATATTGTTGTTGTCAGTCCATCTGATCCGCACAGCAACTCGGCACAGGTTTTATGCCGGATGCCCTTCTTGACGCAATCCCCCATGTTATGTGGCATGGGACTGGCACTGCATCCAGTGGCTGGGGTTTGGGCGGGAATTGAGCCCTGGCCTTCTGCCTGGCAGGCGAGAAACCTACTACTGAGCCACCAACACCCCGCAATATTAAAGTGCCACTATTATGCTTTTTCAAATATTTTCTTTCATGCAGTGTGTCATGTAGCTGTATGTGAACATAAACTATCTGCACTAGCTGTGACACTGACAGTGCACGATAAATGGAGTTTTTGTCTATTTAAAAAAAGAATCGGCTCACATTCGCCTAAACGAGTCGTTAGCAAATCTTTTTTTACTCTGTTACGGAGCCACGTCACTCCGTAAAATATTTGCATAATGTCCGCCCACGTTCTACGTCACGAACAACTTGCCCGCAATCTTACAATTAACGTTACCACACTCTTGTTAATGTGACCGAGCATTCATGCCAGGTTTGCTTAAACACTTTGTAATATAAAAAAACAATAAAAACGAGAGCATGCGAAATTCTTTTTAACTGTTTATTTTCCATTATTCACTAAAACTAAACTCTAACACTCGCGAAGTGCGCATGCCTATCTACGGCAAGCCCCGAGGGGAAAAATGCCAAAGAGTAAGGGCACAGATCATGCGCACTTCACATACACGCGAAGAGTAAGGGAACAGAGCATGCACACTTCGCGCATCACACACACGCGCGAAGAGTATGGGCACGGATCATGCGCACTTCGCATACATGCTAAGAGTAAGGAAACGGAGCATGCGCACTTTGCGCATCACACACACACACACAAAATGCATGAGTATAGTAATAGTGGACTAGTGCTGGCGTTAGTTGTTTGGACGAGAGAAGGAGAGATTGTTGTGCATCATTTTTTTTTCGGAAAATTTTAAACGGATAATCTTTGACTGGACATATTCCCCGTCATCAGCCTCTTGGACTTCATTAACCCTGGTGAAACCGAACTATACTCCTCTAATACACATACAATCAACACAGACGGGTCTCCAGAGCCGTCGTTTAGTTATGGTCATTTTCCGACACACGCTGTAGCGGTAGACCAATCATAAATCACCGCACCAGCAGTGAGGGCTCACGGAAAGGAGGGGTTTAGACAGACTGAATCTTTGAACTGCTTCACACGAGTCGTTTACGAATCACTTAGAAATGGGGTAAAATTAAATCTATTTTTGCAGAAAACTAAAGTGTTTTTGGACCTTGCATACATGTAAACCTGTTTTAAGAGACTGATTAAGCAATATTAGCAATCTTTAAAATGGCATAATTGGGGCACTTATATATATTATTATATAACTATAATAATAAACAGATAAAAGTAGATAGTTTGTAAATTACTAAATTACAATATTATGTAAAAATGCAAATTATGTTATATATTCGTATAACTTTGTACCCTGAAGTGTAGTATTTCTTACAAATTAAACATTTTATTATTTCGCACAAAACTTTTGTAAAATAATATGTTCAGGATAATTTTACTTAATAGAACTGACTAAGAGCAAATCCAGTGTAGAGCAATTATGGTAGCAATATCCCTGTTCACTGATGTGTACTGGCTCAATTACACCACTTCTCTGCATTCATGTTGCAAAGAACTGAGTTCAGGCTTCTCTATTTTCAGTGTCTGCACCCGCTTCCATTATTACACCCTACCCACAACTGACCTGATCTCTGGTGGTGTTTGCCACGCTCTTTCGTTCTCCCAGAGGCTTTTCCCCTTTGGTTTTGTTCTCATGGCTAGAATAGTTTGTGTGTTTATTCTTGAAGTCCAATCTCAGGAGGATCAAAGGGGAGGAGAGAAGGAAGAAGCACTGTTTACTGTGATTGGACAGAATTATGAATTAGTGAAGCTGAACCTCAGAGAAGAAAATAGAAGTCTGTACTGTATCTCTAGAGGCTCCTTATAAAGAGGCGTGTTCCCAGTGGATTGCTTATGTTTACTCATCTAATTCCTCCTGTAGTACAAAAAGTACAGAACAGGCCAAGTCAAGTATTACTTACTGTATGCACTGAAAGAAGTGTATATAACATGAAGATGTAGTTGTATAAGCAAAAGTAAAAACATAAAGCTGGGTTCATGTTAAAGTTCTCCATATTGTGTTGGTTGTTAATAAAGTGAATGTTAGAAGAAAAACTCTGGTGTCTATTGTGAGAAAACAAATTATGTAGACCACAAAAATCTAAACAATTATTATAAAGAGTTTTGTTTTTGTCATTTTCTAGCATTACTAAATTTGGTAGATGGATGAGGAAGAGTCAAAGAGGTAAAGTTCTACAAAGCAAAAACTGAAAAGGCGGTAATTTACATGCAAGTGTGAAGATCATTGAGGTGTTTGAACATCGACTTAAACCGATGGACCAGTTTTCAATTTATAATCAATTCACATTTAAAAACTAAATTATTTACCTAATCTTGCAGATGTAATTTTTTTACAGTTTTTCTCAGTCGCTTTGGTGCGTTTCTCAGATCAGAATTAAAATTCTCATAACTATTAGTTCAACCTCCACAACATTTAGTCATTTGTGCACATCATAGTAGCAATTTCTCCTTTCTCTGAACAAACTGCAAATGATTTTGGACATGTATCAGTTACTTTCATACATTTCTCTGCTGTTTTTTGACATTTCCATTTGCTTATGTCATGTCAGTCAAAATTAATTATACTTATGGATGCTGAATAGTCGTTCTCAATAAAACTAATAGTCTTACTTTCATTGCTTGAGTCATTACACACAAAATTGTTGAACTAGTTATCAAATGTCAAATATTAGTCATCTGTCAAACAAATTCTATACCTTTCTTTATAATTTTTCCCGGAAATGTCTCCTAAATTGAACAATTGATCTCAGGTGAATTTCACCTTGATTTGATCTCAGGTGAATTGACCGGCATCCACATGAGCAAATAGCCCTGCTAGCAGCCATGGATGCAGCATGTGACAACATCACAGCAGAGTTCTGCAGAGGATGGATTCGCCACTCCAGGAGATACTTTCCTCGCTGCATTGCGAGGGATAACATCCGTTGTGATGTAGATGAAAATATGTGGCCAGACAGACAGGAACGTCTGGATGTGCCAGAATGATTTACTTTACCTGTATGTTACAGTACTGTACAATACTGTATGTACTGTTACATGTACTGTATATTGCACTGCATTTGTGCACAGCTCTACCAAAAGGGTGATTTTATGTTTACATGTATTCTACAGTAAACAAGTGACTGTAGCATATTTTTCTTTTACACAATGCTGTAGAATTACAAACACTTCTATACAGTAAAAATGTAAAACGTACGTATTCAGTGTCTCAGTTACTCCCAAAACGCCCATAACATCTACACTGCACATTTCAAATGGCTGTACAAGTAGGGCATAGTGCTGTCTTGAGCATTTTCAGGTGTCACCAAATATTTTTGCAATGGAAAACACTGAAATTATAAACTGTCATAGTGAAAACATGACAAAGCCATTTGACTATCTTGTTCATAAAGATGGTGTCAAGACTTTTCATTTTGATGGCACTGACAGTTTCATTGACATGAATACTTGCTTTTAAGGAATGGATTATTAATTTTGAGCATGTGACGTGCTTTTGCAGGCTATCCACTAGGTTTTGCAGTTTGCACTAATTGTTTTGAGAAATGCACTAACTGCTGTGCAAATGTTAATAGTGTTCTGAGAAACGCACCAAAGCGACTGAGAAAAACTGTAAATTGACGAATTTCTTGAAAATATACTGCAGCTTTTTCAGAAAATGTTACTGTATTAAATACGTTCCTTAAATACTTTTTTGCAAGTGTAACGTTTCATCTTCTTTTGTGCTGTTAGTGTAATACCATCACACACTGGACTGGAGTCTGTAGGAAAAGATTTATTTAGACTTAAATTTTTAGATTTTAATACTTTAGAACATGCGGCTTGACACAAATAAGACAATAAACTTTTAAAGCTCCACCTGTTTGCTAATGTTTGTGACAGCTAATCCCAGCTGGTCAGCTTAATTCAGGTTTCTGAAGGAGCCTTGATGGGAGGGATGTATTTGTTTCCAATATCAGTAATATTGCCAGCTTGCCAGGTTAGCTCGTCTAGGGCAGGGATGTTTATCTGTCTCCACTGTCTTTAGACAGATTTCTGCTGCTGATTAAGCTTTTTGGAGGAACCTGCTTTAATTTCATTGAGTGTAAATTTGATTAGGATTAAAAGCATTATAATTTTTTTTACTCTGCAATATTTATCAAAAATATACAGCATGTACTGTATAAATAAATGGAACTTATTTTACAGTGATACAGTGAACTTTTTACTCAAGTACTGTAATATACATGGGAATACACGTAGTTTATCACTTTACACCTGTGCGTTTAAGTTATGTTGCCTTTAATTTGAGAATATCCTCTAGCATGAGCATTAATAAGTTTAGACCTACAGTTTGTATGTGATTTGATGCAATGGCTTCTGATGCAACCCTAAATGAAAGGCTGTGTTTACTTACAGTAGAAGTCTGAGAATGGAAACAGATACCTACAACACACCTCTGCTAAAAACACTGAAGCTATGGTCTTACTATAAGTTACTTTAAAATATACTGTAGTTGCATCATTTATTGGACCAGCTGTTTCTGTGGTTGCAATTGTTTTACCTGTTCAATGGATGGAAGGACCTTCCTGCAAACTGATTCTGTAAAAGCAACAAATGGGGGATTAATAACAATATGAGTTAAACTGTAGAAGGTGGAACAAATGACTGTAATAAGTGTAACACTGAGCATTTTATTGAAAATGCACTTAGCTTAAAAGATGAAAAAGTGAACAAATAAAACAGAAAGTCAAAAGAACAATATCAACAATCCATCAGGCAGCATTTCAGGCTTTTTAATGTGATGGTACTAAAGAGGGCTTTAAAAGACTGCAGTGCTGCTTTATACTGCAGTTCCTGTAGACTAAATATTATATTTATCACAAGTTTATAGCACAGTAGGTGGTGTGTGTGTGTGTGTGTGTGTGTGTGTGTGTGTGTGTGTGAAATGCTCTTGGGTTCTTTGTCAGCGGGAGGGGGCAAAGTGTGTGTGCATGTGTGTGTGTGTGTGTGTGTGTTTAAGTGTGTGTTCCAGTTTTTTCTCTGTTGCCGCAGTGGTTGGGATAAGGAGAAGTGGAGCATCTGATTGGGCGATGCATTTGAATGATGAGGCAAGATCTCATTGCTGCAGCTTAACACATGGACAAACACACACACGCACACAGAGCTCTGGTACTTTTATCTATTTAGTTCAAATTGTTTATTTTATTTACTCCATTTGCTCCTTGGAATTGGTAAAATCATACTTGAGCATCAGAAGTTAACAATTCTTTCTATCTGATGTTGCTCTCTGTTGTGAAAAGGACTTGACATATATTTTGTTTAATGATATACTGTACAGGTACATGTCACAACAGAATAGATTTTTATTAAAAAAAATACCTCAATCCTTTACTATTCTGTGATGCAAAACTAATTAGAACCATATCTTTCTCAACAACCATATCATATCTCATCATAATTTTTTTTTTTGTATACTGTAAAGGAATTAATGTCTGTAGATTTAAGGAACATGGGCGGAGTAGCCAGGTAGTCAGGCCACTTGGTCTCTATTGTTTGCAGTACCCTTTTTTTAAAAGATCACTGCATACAGTATATTTAAATGCTTGTGTATAAAGTTTTGCCCAAGGCCCAATAGAAGAGAAATGTATAAAGAATAATAATTAAAAAATAAATAATTGGAACCATATATCATTAGGCCTGGGTATATACATCCCATGACATGCCCTTGCCCTACAGCAACATCCTACAGCCGTAAAGTTTATGTTCTGTTTAAAGTTTCTTTTTTTTTTTTTTTTAATCATAAGGGCGCATTCTGGACTAATCATAATCCGCAAGGATTTCATCATTTGTGCATCATAAAATTTAGTGGTACCTAAGGAGAACTCTAAAACAGATGCCCACTCCCTCTGTTGCATTTCATGTTTTTTTAATCTAACTTTGGATTTCTCTGTCCCCAGTGCTCAGTTGCACATTTGTCCATTAATCTTCTTAATAAAAATTAAAGGTGCTGTCATTCTGGTGATATATGTGGAACACAGATAAACCTGTGATTCATTGCAACTTTCCTCCTCATTTGCCAATCCCCATCCATAAGCCTGCTTTCCTTCATCACGTGACAGTGGCTTCACAACCTACGAGGGTGGCGCAAACACATGCTTTATTTTATGTTCAGTTCTCACGTTCAAGATTTTGCCTTTGTTTTGCTACAAAATCACAAACGATCATGAGCTATAGGTAGTTGTATTTTAGGATAATGGCTGACCTGCACTGATCAGTGTATAGATACCTACATACTGTACATGCATACACTACATACATGCATACATAGACATAGACTTTACTTACAGTAAGGATCACTTAGAAATAATTCGTGGCCTTACCGTACCAAATTCGTCTCTTCTGTGCCTTTATCTAACTTCACCACATTTAACTGTATTTGTGCCTTTAGCGAATATGACATTATAGCCATGGCGAGCTGCGATTTTAAAACCATAGCAATTAAAAATAGAATGTATTCCAATTATATAGGAGAACGTCAGATTTGGCTTTTAGATACTTATTGGTTGGGTTGTTTCGGAGTTTTTTATTATTGTTTGTTGTTTAAAATATTGTATATGGATATACCAATCTAATCAAATATGTGATGGCATTTCTTTTTGCACCTGCCTCTCAAAATTCAGCCAAAATGCACATACAGTGGGTACAGAAAGTATTCAGACCCCCTTAAATTTTTCACTCTTTGTTATATTGCAGCCATTTGCTAAAATCATTTAAGTTTATTTTTTTTCCTCATTAATGTACACACAGCACCCCATATTGACAGAAAAACACAGCATTGTTGACTTTTTTGCAGATTTGTTAAAAAAGAAAAACTGGAATATCACATGGTCCTAAGTATTCAGACCCTTTACTGTGACTCTCTCTCTCTCTCTCTCTATATATATATATATATATATTCAGCACAAAAAGAAACCTCCTCTGACTTTTAACTGTTTTTACTTTCAGTAAACTTAATGTGTAAATATTTGTATGAACACTAAAAGAGTCAACACCATAAGACATAAACTAAAAATGTTTCACAATGTGTCCCTGAATGAAGGGAGGCTCGAAATCAAAAGTACCAGTCATTATCTGGCCACCAGCTGCTTGAAGTACTGCAGTGCATCTCCTCCTCATGGACTGCCTATTGCGGACAGTCTGAGCACTGATGGAGGGATTGTGTGTTCCTGGTGTGACTCGGGCAGTTGTTGTGGCCATCCTGTACCTGTCACGCAGGTGTGATATTCGGATGTACCGATCCTGTGCAGGTGTTGTTACACGTGGTCTTCCACTGCGAGGGTGATCAGCTGTCCTTCCTGTCTCCCTGTAGCACTGTCTTAGGCGTCTCACGGTGCGGACATGGCGATTTATTGCCCTAGCCACATCAGCAGTCCTCATGCCTCCCTGCAGCATGCCTAATGCACGTTCATGCAGATGAGCAGGGACCCTGGGCATCTTTCTTTGGGTGTTTTTTACAGTCGGTAGACAAGTCTCTTTAGTGTTCTGTGTTTTTAGAACTGTGACCTTAAATGCCTACTTTCTGTAAGCTGTTAAGGTCTTAACGAACATTCCACAGGTGCATGTTAATGAAATGATTATGGTTACTTGAACATGCATGGAAAACATTGTTTAAACCTTTTACAATGAAGATCTGTAAAGTTATTTGGCTTTTTACAACATTATTGTTGAAATACACAGTCCTGTAAAAGGGACGTTTCTTTTTTTGCTCAGTATATATATTTAACTCAGGTGCTGTCCATTTCTTTTGTTCTGATCATCCATGAGATGGTTCTACACCTTCATTTGAGTCCAGCTGTGTTTGATTATACTGATTAGATTTGATTAGGAAACCCACACACCTGTCTATAAAAGATCTTACAGCTCACAATGCATGTCAGAGCAAATAAGAATCATGAGGTGAGGTCAAAGGAACTGCCTGAAGAACTCAGAGACAGAACTGGGGCAAGGCACGTATCTGGCCAAGGTTACAAAAAAAAATTCTGCTGCACTTAAGGTTCCTAAGGGCACAATGGCCTCCATAATCCTTAAATGGAAAATGTTTGGGACGACCAGAACCCTTCCTAGAGCTGGCCATCCGGCCAAACTGAGCTATCGGGGGAGAAGAGCCTTGGTGAGAGATATAAAGAAGAACCCAAAGATCACTGTGGCTGAGCTTCAGAGATGCAGTTGGGAGATGGGAGAAAGTTGTAGAAAGTCAACCATCACTGCAGCCCTCTGATAGAAATAGAACTTTTTGGCCTTAATTTTATGCGGTATGTGTGGAGAAAACCACTGCTCATCACCTGTCCAATACAGTCCCAACAGTGAAGCATGGTGGTGGCAGCATTATGCTGTGGGGGTGTTTTTCAGTTGCAGGGACAGGACGACTAGTTGCAATTGAGGGAAAGATGAATGCGGCCAAGAACAGGGATATCCTGGATGAAAACCTACTCCAGAGTGTTCAGGATCTCAGACTGGGTCGAAGGTTTACCTTCTAACAAGACATGACCCTAAGCATACAGCTAATATAATGGAGTGGCTTCACAACAACTCTGTGATTGTTCCAGTCCACCTGACTTAAACCCAATTGAGTATCTCTGGAGAGACCTAAAATAGCTGTCCACCAACGTTTACCATCCAACCTGACAGAACTGGAGAGGATCTGCAAGGAGGAATGGCAGAGGATCCCCATATTCAGGTGTGAAAAACTTGTTGCATATTTCCTGAAAAGACTCATGGCTGTATTAGATCAAAAGGGGTGCTACTACCAAATACTGAGCAAAGGGTCTGAATACTTAGGACCATGTGATATTTCAGTTTTTCTTTTTGTAATAAATCTGCAAAAAGGTCAACAATTCTGTCTTTTTCTGTCAATATGGGGTGCTGCGTGTACATTAATGAGGGGAAAAAATGAACTTAAACTATTTAGGCAAATGGCTGCAATATAACAAAAAACGAAAAATTTAAGGGGGTCTACATACTTTCCGTACCCACGGTATATCAGATTTGGCTACACGTTTGTTTCTTTATCATATGATATCACACTTTGATTTTACATGAAATCCAGATCATGAATAGTCCTACTAAAGTGAATTTTACACAGCAGAGAATTTTACTCCCCAGAGAATTTTACTCTCCAGAGCGGAGAGTGTAGCATAAGCTAGTGGAGATGAATTATAGATGACAGCAAGCATCACGATTACAAACTGAATTTGCCAGCAGGAGAGGATATGTACAGGTACCTCAAAGCTACATTTAGATGGATTAGGAAGGTTCAGGTAATAAAGATTTACTGGTCTGTTTGGTATGGAGTCCAGACAGAGAATGATGGCTTAAAGACAGAGGTCTACTTATTGTTCTTGCTGTCTCATTGTACTTACACTACAGGGAGATTTATATTTACTGTATAAATAAGAAATGGTCTATTACTTTCTTTTTAAAAAGATAATAGATAGGCCTCCGAGCGGCGTAGTGGTAAAGTGCTCACCCTGTCATCCGAGGATCGCTGGTTCGATTCCCGGGTGATGCTGTAAACTCTTGCAGCCGGAGATCTAGAAAGAGCTGATTGGCCGAGCTCACGAGGGGAGTGAGTGAGAGAGCTCTCTCAGAGGGGAGGGAGCTTATGCATGCGGAAGGAGCGGATAGCGTTGTCCTCTGAGTGTGTTACGCCGCCCTCAACGGTGCGTGAGCGAGGTTCGAAAAGATGCGGTTGGCTGCCGTCACGTGGTTCGGAGAAAACAGGTGGTATCTTCGGCCTTTCTGACTAAGTGATAGTAGTAGCCTTAATGTGGGAGTTCCCTAGTGACGGGAAGGAATTGGACACGACTAAATTAGGGAGAAAATAGGGGGAAAAAATCCAAAATAATAATAATAAAAAAAAAAAAACATAATGAATACAGTAGGGCTATTTGTTGCTGCTTAAATTTTTTTGCAGCCAGTAAGCATTGCATAGTTTCTCATGGATCTCAGATAAGCACGCTGTTGAAATTCTAATTTATTATGTTGATAATGTGACTTATTAAGTCAGGAGTTTCAGTTTTCTTGTGGACTAGTGGCTAGCATGTTTTGCTTTCACAACTGTGGCTCGGGTTTGATCCCTGGTCAGGGACCCAATCTCACTAGCAATCACATCTCATCTCATTTCCCTCTTCAACTTAACTTTGGCTTAAATATAGTGTTTCTTTTTCGAAACTTTAATTTCAGAAACTTTTAAATGTTTTTGTTTTGTAGTATTTTTAAGCTCGGTGTTACGAACAAGCTCTATGTTAAGCTCTGTCACTCACTCTTTCATACACACTCCTGTGGCCTCTGGCATTTTTCTCAGGGCTTTGAATGTGTGTGTGTGTCAAACCTGTCATATTGAGGCTATCATTGTTGATTATGGTGACACTCTGTAAAACTGTACTTTAGAGCTTTAGAAATTCTGTTTGGATAGGAACATTTTATTTTATTTTTAATTATACACACAGAAGAGACAGGCAGCTGTGACAGAAAAGGGGATAAGAGTAAGAGGAAAAATAAGACAGGTGGAACATACAGACATAAATAGAATAATCCATAATATGGCGGATCACCAAGAAACGTTGATATCCTTTTGTTGTCATTACAATTTATTTGTATAGCGCTTTTAACAATTGTCATTGTCGCAAAGCAGACATTACATCTCACATCTGCTTTTATCTTAACTTTCTAAACTAAACAGTTCATCAGCATATTGTTGTCATTGCCAAACTACTGTAAATAAACCAAATAGCCATAACATTAAAAACACATCCCCAATATTGTATGTGTCACCAAAACAACTCTGAAACCTCAAGACATTGACTTTACAAAACCTCTCAAGGTATCTTAGTTTTATAATATATAATAATAATAATAATAATAATAATTATTATTATTATTATTATTATTATTATATATTATAAAACTAATATACCTTATATTCTAATAATATTCTAATAATATTCTATTATAATAATCTAAGTTGAAAGTCGGGGCATTCGCGGAACTTTGAAGGCCATGTCATGAGCTTGAGCGTAGTGCATCCTGGAGACATCTATTGTCCAGGTACGTGAGACACATGCACTATACACAGTAAGACATGATGCACCATGGGTTTCGCTCTATTCTGTGTTTTGACCAAACAGGCTAGTTATTGCTTCCCATGATCCTCGGAAGTCAAAAGTTTACCAGTTGTCCTTACTTGGACTTTTTTCTTATATAGGTATTAACCACCAACAAGGCCTGCCATTTTGCAGATGCTCTAACCCAGCTTTTTAGTCATCAGGATCTTATGCTTGCCCATTTTGTCTGCTTCTAGCACATCAACTTAAATAACCAACTGCCCCCTTGCTGTGTAATACATCCCACCTCTTGACACATGTCTATATAAGAAGAAAATCAATGTTATTCATTTCAACTGCTTTTAGTTTGTCATGGCAGATTGGTGTATGCCGTATTACAGAACAGTGAAACAGTCTTTTGGAAGGCATTGTGTTTTCCAGGCTAAATCAATAGGAGAGAAAATAAAGTCTATGACTGTCATTAGGAGGACAAAAGAGGAAATGTCCTCATTTCAACACACAATGCTTTAATTTACTCGGGATGAGATAGTGATCCAAGTTATGTGAAATGGAAAAATATTACATTCTTCATGGTTAATGTGCGAAAAAACTACAATTTTGAGTTTGTCTACAGTTTAATGTGTCTGATTAAAGGAAGTATATTAAACCTTGAGGAGTTATGGCAGAGAACGTACAGGGTTAGGGTTAAGGAGTATTACTGGATGACGGATATTAAAACTGAGGAATGAAAAAGCCATTCAGAGGATATAAAAGAGGTTAAATGGACTGCTTGTAGCTACAAAAGATTATAATAAGGTTTTATGTACTCTATTGGATCATTTTGGTGGTTAAAAAGTGAAGTGATGGAGAATGTTTGACAATGTGTTAATAAAAATACATTTCTGAAACTTTACATACTAAATGCCTTATTGCTATAATTTTGTCCTAAGGGAATATCAGGATTCTTACTGTAAGACCGTACTTCAGTAGATTTCTTTTCAGAACACCCAGGATCAATGCGACATGTTCTTACAACAACGATGTGGACTGAATTTTTTTTCAAAAACTACTCTGTCATCCCTAGTCTCTCATATCACATCTCAATTAAATCAGCCGGAACAAGTAGTGCAGACTGTATCTTGGTAAAACAATTCCTTTTTTTTTTTTTTGTAATGGTGACTGTGTTCACTTGAGTGTCTCATTGTGTAAAGGGTAAGTGTGTTACATACACTAAATGTTAAACTGTTAGCTGAATTGTCTGCATACAGTAACCCACTGAGGCTTCTAATTAGTGAATGATAAAACTCCCAGTGGGACTCTCTCTCTCTCTCTCTCTCCCTCTCTCTCTCTCTTTTTATCCTTTCTCTTTCTCATGTATTGTGCTTATTTTTGTTTCTCTTTGGGCTTCTAGGAAATCATACGGAATCTGACTACAAATTCTTATCCGCCAACCCTACAGGCCTCCTGTCTGATGATAATACATCAACTGGAAAATATTTTCTTGGAATCATGAAGGGACAAAGGATTCCGAACTTTTCAGTGGAGTAATGTCTGCAGATAAAGCAAAGGAAGCTGTTTGCTCTGGGTAACTGGTCTTTTACATTTCAAGTGTTCTTTCTTCCGCTAAACTAACTTTTGACATTAATTGACTTGCTTGTAGTGCTAAATAATTGTGATATGTTCGTAAATGAGCATGACACATGCACTTCAGAAGTCACATTACCTCTTTATTATGCTGTAAATACATTTTCATTTCTGGTGACTAGATCTAGCTTAATCATTATGAATATGTGCTCGTCTCTGTAGTGGAGCTGTTGGAGCATAGTGCAGGGCACTGTCATCAGTGACATCTTAATTAAACACACACACACACACACACACACACACACACACACACACACACACACACACACACACATACACACACACACACAGATAGATCTGACTCAGCACATCCTTAGCATTTACTCCATCTCCTCTTCATCAGTGCTGTTGTCTCTAAGGGGGACAGTCTCCATCTGTTCACTGCACAGATAGACCTTAACACACACACTCACATCCTCCTTTCTCACTGCTACGCTCCAGCAAGCTTCTTAGGATTCCCCAGTGATTCTACCTCCCTCACCCACGCATGTCCCGTTCATGTTCTCACAGCCGATTTTGCACTTCTACCCTTTCTCTCTCCTCCTCAGTCTCAGACAACAGTTTCAATCAAACTCCTCATCTTAATAAGATTACTAATTCTATATGCACAGGTTCCAATTAGGCTTCTGCAGTGCCTGCTCTTAACACTGATTCCCTGTAGAAAGGCTGACCTATGGAGATAGCCAGACTACTGAAGCCTGCCACTTTCCACTCACAATGTCGCTCACAAATGCACACACACAATAAGTCTTATCATCTGAGTCAAGTAAATGGTAAATGTCAGTGCTTTGGCCATCAAATCATTTGGGTGACTGGGTTTGTTTGACACAGGCCTGGGGATCGTAGTCTTACAGGAAGGATCATTTTGGCCCCACAGGGACCTGCAGTACCTTCCACTATACTTAAAATAAGCCCACTGTACTTCAGGAGGCACTTCTACACTTAAATTAGTGACATTATCAGCTATTCGCTTTTCCTCTCTTACTGTCAGTCATTTTTTTATTCTGTCTCTGTCTTTCTCTTTGCCAGCTTTTAGCTCAGTAGACCGATTACCCAGCGGCTGCTTGCTTGCAAGGGCTTTTCTTCTTCTCTTTGGCGGTGATGGAGAGGAAATGAGCACTGCATGAGAAATCACTATTGGATTACCGAGGATCAAGCCAGGCCAAGAACCACTGATCAGTAATGGGAACTGATAGACAGGATTACACCTGAAACTTAAAGTAGGCTTTATCCATCATTTCTGACATGTATGTCAGTTACCTGGTATGTTTTTTTAATTGACCCAATGTTCCACCAGTTTTGGAGCAATGTGTATAGAAATGTTTATTTGATGGAAAAAGCAACAGAAATGAATACAAAATCAAAAGAGAGTTAAGGCATTTTTGTGTCACTTGCCTTTTGTGGAGAAGAAAAGGCATAAAAAAATCTAAACCTCTGGCACACTAACAATAGTTGCTGCTCCACAGACAACATCTGGTCCTATAGTTATAATCTCTCATTCTGTTTGCCTTGTTTCCCTTCTGCCTGGCGCCTGTAATGTTCCATCGCCTCTGTGCCCACGTAAAGCCATGCCAGTGCCTGAGATGGCTGTAAGTCCTGTGAAATCTTTGCAATGGGAGGTCTTTCCCCCAATGGCGACATGCCGGGTCTACTGCACACCTGTACTGTGGGGCGGCCGCCTTTATGTGATGGGGGGCTGCAGCGAGAATGGAATGCCTCTGGACTCTGTAGAGGTCTTGGACTTAGAGAGCCAAAGCTGGTGTCAGCTACCACCATTGCCAACTGCCAGGGCAGGAGCTTCGGCTGTGGCACTGGGGGACCAGCTGGTGGTTATGGGCGGCATGGATGCTCAACAGAGTCCGCTTGCATCAGTGGAAGTCTACCACCCAGATGAGGGCAAGTGGGAAAGGAAGACTGGATTGGGACAGGCATCAATGGGCGTAACTGCCTTGGAGATAGGTAAGAGCTGTTTTTTTTCTTCAAAAGTAGGCTTGCTTTTTCTTCTTCTGTTGAGTGTATGCATACTGTAGTTGGTAAAATACTGGCATATGGATCAGAAGATTTGCATAAAAAAAAGTTATTATTTTGTAGACATGATACTTAAACAATCAACAACACAGCATTTCTGTGTTTAATAAATATTTTAGTAGTTAAGGACTTAAGCTACTTGAGATACATCAGATGATAAACATGAGCTATATTCATAATTTAATGGAATTCAAAATCTTACCGCCAAAAAACTGAAATGAATTGAATTGTCAATCTACTTATAAATTACAGCTGTAGTTTTTATTTGTATGTCATAACAATATTCATAGTTGCAATGTGTGTATTATACAGTATAACACATGATAAGATAATATTGTATAATATTGTTTAATAAAGATTTGAGAGTATAGAGACAAAAGTCTTTGTTAATATGCATCCAGCGATGCTATGCCAGCTTTTACTATAAATATATTTGACTGAGCTATTTCTGACCTTAATATGAGAACGAGTGTACTGTATGGTAAAACAGTGAAGACATGGAAGGTGCGATTCGATTTTAAACTTGAGTTCAGTAAAGTAAACTGATATAGAATAAACACTGACCCAGATCAATTTTACATCTTTCTATTGTCTTTTATTGTATTAAAAATTTTTATTCAGCAAATTGATTCTTACTAAAAGCCTCGCTCCTCAGGACACGAGTTAGAAACTTGAAGACGTTGGGTGTTTCAGGGACAGGCTTGTCTTGAGTAGAAAGAGTCCCAATTGTCACTTTCACTTGTGGTTGTGAGAGATTAGCGCTGTTATCTCACTACATCCTACTATAAAGACACTCTTTTGCACACTAGTCTGTGTGTGTGCTGTGGATACATAAGCATCCCATTGAAACCCATTAGTCATTCTCTTACCCAGAATCTCTCTTCTTCTCCATGGAAGGGAATATTTAGGTGGTTTTGAATGAATAGCAATGGCGAGATGGATGACTGTTTAGTTTATGGTTTATGGTTTATAGTTCCTTTTCCCGTCGCTTCGTCGCATTCCCCAATCCGGAGCACTGCATCACGCACCTTTCAAACAGGAAACCAGCAAAATACTGCAGCCACTTCAGAGCTCCTAAAAGGGTCTTCTCCCTACCTCTGTCTGGTTTGTTTGTCAGGATTTTGGCATGACTTCTTGGCTGCAGAATCAAGGATGAAAGAAGAGAGTGGAATGAACAGAAGTGTGAATGTGAACAGCAGGTTTTCTTTCCTGAACAGGCGGCTAGCAGTTACCTGACAAGCTCAGATATGCTCGTTTTGTATTTATAGAAGTATGACCAATCTTCTGCTGCCATCAGCAAGGGGGCGTACATGTTATTAGCATCAGGTCTTCAGTGCATGGCTTTTGTTATGAAGAACATCCTGTTGGCACTATGATAGGTTTGACATTTAGACTGATTTGCAGAAAATTGGCATCAAGGTACACTACCAGGCAAAAGTTTTGACAAATTTATGATCTTTTCAGGTTTATTGCTTTTTGCTTAAGGCATAACAAATATGCAATAATCTTCTACGAACAGTTGATATTGAGATGTGTCTGCTACTTATGTTCTGTAAAGCCTTTATAATGCCTCTAATCTGAGGTGCTGGTAATTAGTGATTTTTGAGGTTGGTAACTTTTCAAGTCTTTCTTTCCTGGGATCGTCTTCGTGAGAAAAAAATTCTTCATGGTGCTTGATGGGTTGTTGTTACTTAATTACCTAATGCCCAGTATGTTCTTTTATAATTTTGAAATATTTAGTGTTGTTCTAGAATTTAGAAAATTAATCCAAACTTGTGTCCAAACTTTTGACTTGTGCTGTAAATAGAACTATTACTACTAAATTGCAATTAAATAAACATGTGCAATTACCTCCCTATTTCTCATTTGTAAAAGCAAGTCTAAGGTTTTTTTTAGATATAGAGCTTCACAATTAATTGCATAATGAAAATGTTCGGTTATCAAATTGCAAAAGGCTGTGCAACACATTTATTGCAGGTATTATTCAAAAAACAACACAAATATTAATTGCATTTAACAGTTTAAATTGCAATCACAAAATAATCCTAATGTGATTTTTTCTTTCTTTATTTTTTTTAATTGGCCAGCTCTATCCAGATAACAACTGCCTGATGGCCAGTGTTGTCCATACTGTCAAGCTGAATGATGGCAATGCATTTTTCCAAATCTGGCTCTGGCCACAACCCCCATTTTACTTTCTGCACAAGTCTTAGTTATGGTTGGATAAATTTAGGCCTATTTCAGATTAAATTCTAAATGCCAGGGGGAAAAATAACTACATGTGGCTGCTTTTGCTCTGAAGCAAGATTATGTTCTAAATTGTAACCTTGAGGTTGGGAAGTCATAAGATAATAGCTTCACTGCTTCCTACAGTAAGTGGGAAGAACAGTGTTTCTCTATTCCCTGTCAATCAGCATGCCAAAAGCACTGCTTTTCCTGCTACTGTATAAAGTTCCCTAGACACTGTATGTATGAATGCATTTTTGTTGCCTATTTGAATTTAGAAAATACTTCTGACATCTTTCAATCAGTATTTCTTGGAAGGCAAGCCCTTAAAAAGCCCCCTTACCTTCTTTCTTCAGAGAACACTTGAGATTGTGTTAATGGTATTCTAGTAATGAGGTTCTTTTAAAACGATAAATACAAACTTAAACAAAAACAAGGATCAATGCAAAAAAGGCTCTCAACAGAAAAAAATGTGCCCTATCTTCAGGACATCAGATGGTCATGAGATTTAATTAGAAGAAATTATGAGCAAAATTGACTATTGGGAAGGAAGATATCTTCTCTATTGTACGTCTGTTACAGCGACACTGGGTTATCATGGGCATCTGTGAGGAAGGGAAAAGGCCAGTGTTGCTCTGCATGAGTAGCAGTTCATAAGTATGCAGAGATACAGAGAGCTACAGTAGAGAGCTGGCTGTTGAGTGGGTCGTGAAGACATTGGGGAGAAAGTGTGTGTGTGTGTGGTGGGGGAGGTCGGGGGATACAGGCACAACCAAAACAAAACACAAACAAAAAAATTGCAAACTCAATGTACTCAGACCCAGAGGCAGGATTTGAGCCCAGACCCTAGAGGTGCAAGTCACTAGTAGTGATGGGTTGTTTAGGAACGAGTGGCTGGAAATGCAAGGAATGTGACTCAGAAGTGCAAGTAGTCTCAGAGAGAGATTTGTTCATTTTTACTGGGCGCATGCACAAAGTGTCGCAAAACCTCCCTAGGTTATGTACAGGAAACAGAGATTACCTTTGAGTCTTCTAGTCTGAATCGTTTGGTTGTTAGTCACGTGACTCCCATGGACACCATGCAGTGCAGTACACAGGAAACAGAATTCAGTGATTCTTTTCAATGAGTCTTCTAGTCAAGTCGTTCATTCTTTTGTCACGTGACACTATGCAGTGCAGTAGATTAAAAAAAAAGATTCGGACTAGAAGATATGAGAAGTGAGCTGCTCATTCTGTTTATTATAAAATCTCCTTAGCTGCATTTCAATATTTTTATTACTGGAACTACTATATAGCCAAAATGTGTATATAAAGATGTGTTGCGGGTCTGTTTATTAAAAATAATTGTTCATTTTGGTGAATGATGAGTGAACCGAGTCATAGAGATATTGTGTAGAAGTACAGCTTATTAGTACTGTAGATTCTACATCCTGTTCTTCTCTAATGAAAACTTACCCTTTACTATATGTTCATAAAAGTTTTTAAAACTTTTATACATTTGCAAACCACAAACAACCTTTGACACTGAATGTAATCCTACATCATACATTTATAAAGAAGAACTGTTTCCTCCATGTAAAAAAAAAAAAAAAGACAGTTGTTTCAGGATTTTTCCTTTTTAAAGATGTCAATGTCTTGTGTGTGCTCCTAAGTAGTGTATTTTCATTGTCACTAAAAATGAAATATAATTGCATTTATAATGAAAGGCATGTTGGCAGGAAAAAAATAATAAATAGGAGGCACGTAAAGCATAAAGCCATTTAAGGAATTCTTTATACATTCCTGAAATCAAATAACTAAAATGATTAAATTATACCACTTTTGTGAATGACACAATGTGTATCTCAATCTATTTAGCTACTATTATGTCTACTGTATTGCAGGGTGTTATATTATGCTACAACACGTTTTATTATTATAAAACTGAGAGCTTCATACAGTAGACCCTGCTGTGATACTCTGCTGTGTAGGCTATGCAAAACTGCTCCCAGGTGTCAATGTGTATGTGTGTGTGTGTGTGTGTGTGTGTGTGTGTGTGTGTGTGTGTGTGTTTGCATGTGCGTGCATGATGCCCTGCCTTAGCTTGCTGTTTTATCAAGGATTTATTCCACTGTGACCTGTAATTAGACTTTCTCTCTTTCTCTCTCTCTCTCTCTCTCTCTCTCCCTCTCTCTCTCTCTCTCTCATATCGCTCATATGTTGCATCATCACAGGGTTTGACGAGCTTTGAAGATATAATCATATCTGCATTTCTTTGAACTTCATTGAACTTTCCAGACTTCTATAATAAGATTTTGTTACTTAGTTCTTTGTACTAAGCATAGCTTAATTTTTAATCCTTTTATAATGTTGTTTAAAAAAAAAAATGTAGAATATCAGATTAAAAAGGGTTGAGAAGCCATCAGGAAAATTTTTTTTACTTTGCTGTTGGGTCGGTCGGTCAAGGCAGAAAAACAAAGCTAAAATTACGTTTTTGTGGTCAGTTCCAGGATCCTGAATATTCATTACGGAAACGAAAACACAGGATGTTGGCTGTATTCTCTGCAAATCAGGATGATGACAAGTCATGTAGAGCTAGTTGTTAGTGATATCATTTAGAACATCGTAAGTATTTTTGGACTGTTTCCGATGGCCAGACCCACGTGTAACCTGACTGATAGCGAGGCCGTGCCTGAAGCTTTTGACTCCCAATTCACTCTCTCCTCCTTACTCTTCCCATCACATTGTAGCATCTCATCCTATCTGTTTCTTCAACTCTTCTCCTCATCTCCATCCCTCTCACTTCCTGATCAAGAGAGCATTGCTGTTGCCTAGCAACAGGTGTGCGTGTATGTGTGTGTATGTTTGTTCATGAGTGTCTGTTTGACCCAAAGACATTTTTAGAACGAGGCAGGCTGAGTCGCTGTGCCAACCAGTGACTCCCTCCACTCTTGATGTTGCTGTTGTCAGGTTTTGCAGCGTGTAATGGAGAGATAGAGTGCTTATTACTGGGTTTGATCAGCTTCACTACTATTAGCTAACCCCTCCAAAAGCTCCGGCTGTGATCATGCTTTCTTTTATCGCAATTAGTCTGCCTTGCTTTTACTTTAGCCCATGACTCCCTGTCATTATGTTATTATATATCTTTTAATGTTCACAATATAGTATTTACAGCTCCCCTTAAAGTACTGTAGGATTGGGCATGTGGATTTTGGAGTGATAAGTATTGCTACTATTATTATGCCGAACCATAGATATTTAAAATATCCAAAAATGTAGCAATTTCAGAAGATTAAAATAATTGGGCAAAGAGGCAAAAAAAAAAGGACTTCCTGCTGTGCGGAAGACGAGGGTTCAATTCCCAGCCACTGGATTCTGTGCCGTTCCCAAGCCAGGATAAAATGGGAGGGTTGTGTCAAGAAGGGCATTTGATGTAAAAGCTGTACCAAGTTGTTGTGCTGGTCGACGGGAGCAGCTGAAAGATTAACAACAACTATATATTATCTGAACCGTTTAAGCAATGCGGGCAGAGAAAAATCATGAATAGAGAGCAATTAAACACTTGGTGAAATTGTATGGTAAAAAAATGCTTAATAGTAAGTAAGAGCATTTCCATAAGCACAAATGTTATTAAAACTCACAGGATTATCAAACTAATCAGAAAAAAAGCCTAAATTTTCTAGGAAGCATAAAGATTAGGTTTTGGAGGAATGGGAAAAGGTTCTGTGGTCTGATGAGTTTAGATTGATGCCCAGAGCAGGGTAAGAAAGGAAGCTCATGAAGCGATGCCACATCATGCGTAGTGCTTACTGCAGAAGCCTTTATTTGGTCAGGGCTACTGTAGGTTCAGCAACATTATGTGGCAAAACATCCATTGGGTTTTTCTTCCATGATGCCACAGGCATGGACCAGGACTCATAGACACAGACTTTATTTAAGTATACTTTACGTATTTATTTTGGTCATACACGCTGTACAGTATGGCATTATATTGTATTTGGTGTCTAACTTAAGGCAATATTTGGTATCTAACTTAAGGCAAAAAAAAACATTTGAGTATTAACTAAAACAGTAAAGGAAAAAAAAACCTTTATAATAACCGAAAAGATACTTTTTTTTTTTGCATCGTTTGATCAATTCTAGTACATCTTTTTTATATGCCATTGTTACAACCTGCTTTTCAAGTAAAAAATTATTAGTGTTTACAGTAGCTCTGTCTCAGTCTGACTTTTAATCGGATCAAAGAATGTATATAATGGCAAAGAATAAAAAAAAAGTATGCACTTGCATGCTAAATTCCAAAATGCCTAAAGTCTTCTCTAGCATATCCCAAAGATTAAGGGTTAATGGACTCTGTGTTGGCCATTCCATGTGTGAAAATGATGTCTTATGCTCCCTGAACCACTCTACTGTATTACAACTTGAGCCTGATGAACCCTGGCATCTTCATCTTGAAATATGCCCATTTCATCAGGGAAGAAAAGATCTATTGATGGATAAACCATGTCATTCGGTATATTTAGGACATCAGCCGACCGCACATCATATTGCTGGTGTTACGTCCCAGTCTAGGGTTAGGCCGTACAGCAAATGATCCTAGACCTCAACTAGCCAGATCATGACCCTGCCCTCACAGGCTTGTATAGTATGGTAGGCACTAAGCATGATGAGTGCCTCATTTCTTTAGCCTCTCTTCTTACCCTGATGCATCCATCAGACCACATGACCTTTTTCCAGTGCTTCATAGTACATTCTGTATGCTTCTTAGCAAATTGAAGCCTTTTTCTGGTTAGCCTCACCGATAAGTGGTTTTCTCAAGGCTAAACAGCTGTTTAGTCCCAAGTCCTCCTGAGTTCTCTTTACATTGTGCATAGTCTTTATTTTACTATTAAACATGACTGTGAGTTCTGCTGTTGTTTTTTATGATTTGATTTTATGAATCACTTGATTTCAAGATGTGGTGGACAGTTCTTAACCCACTTTGAGTAGTTTTAACAATCTCCTTAATTGTTTTCTTTCATTAATGCAGGCCAATAATTTGATCCTTCTAAAATAGAGTAACATCTTTGCCATGACCACAGGATGTCTTCTGCCATATTAGTTCAAGAAATGAGAAGCATAATCACTGCGGGATTTATCCAATGGAAGGCTCTTATCGATTTACATACTGTAGATAAATCTGGGTGTATGTATGTATGCATGTACTGTATAAATAATGCTATGGAAATTACAATATTGCTTGCAATCTATATAGTAGGTAAGTGTTATGAGCTAGCATGTTGGAACTTAAACATTTTGTTAAGTTAATAGTTTGAACATATTGTAGTGTTTCTCACGTATTAAAAGTGTTCTGTTATTATGGTTTAAAACACATTCACTCGTTTGAATTTCACATGAGGTATTTGTTCAGGGTGTTTTTAAAAACTGAGATTTTTTTTTAGGTTTTGGATTTTTTTGGACGAGACCCGGTCTTAGACGAGACTTCTACACGGCCGAACAGATAATGAAGTTTTGTCTAGGTTTATGATTGGCCCCCTGTTTATTAGGGATGCTCATGACAACGCTTAACAGAGCATTTTGCATTTTTATGTGGACAAAGATATTTTTAACATGTAGGTCGTGTGGACAGATTTATTATTATTATTATTATTAATAATAATAACAATAATAGAAATAATGATAATAATAATAATAATAAAAGTAGGAAAATTCAGTTCTAAAAAATACATACGTGTGAACATGGCCTTTGGAGGGGGTTTTCCAAAAGCACCATTTTCAATGGATACCTAGCCCACTTGTATGAAATGGGATGAAAATCAAATACAGGCTGTCAAAGTAGGCAGAAATATAACCCAGAACCATATAACCAAACATAACCAAAGTTTTTTTTTCACCCAACACTAAACGTGAAGCTTCTAAATATCTCTACTTTTCAAGGACTGTTCACTTGTGATTGAAAGGCCAAAATGCGTGTTTTTAAAAAATACCCTTATACTGTATTTGTTGACAAGCCATTAGTCTAGGGGTCTAGGGAGCAGATTAGCTGTGCTCTAGGAAAAAGGGCACTCTAACCTGCACTCTCACGTCTGTCATAGTGACACTAGCCAATCATAGGTGTTTGTGAGCTCAAGCGAGCAGAAGTGAGCAGTTTGTGTGTGTTACACTGCCCCCTATTGTGAGCAGCAGTTTATCAAAAAGATGTGGTCAAATGATATCATATCTACAAGAAAGCACTTTGAGTAAGTAAAGTACACAAAGAGTAAGTACTTGTTCTGCTTTTTTTTAAAGCACTAACAATGCAAACAATTTAACAACAATGTGACCATTCAATTCAATTTGACTTATAGCTGAACTTACTTTGACTTAGCCCAAGAAACTACTTAAGTCAACAAATTTTGGGCAAAAAAACTCTAAATTTATTTCATTAAGTTAGCCATACTAATATTGTATTTTTTACAGGTTTGATTGAGGCGGACAGTAATCATAATTGTGCTGGTCAACACTGGTAAGCTGGATAGAACCACAAGGAGAGTAAAACACTTGTCCCAAGAGACCAGGCATTGTAAAAAACTGGCACTCGTGACTATTCTGATGCAATCCAAGCTCCAAGGCATGAAAGTAACAAAAAAAATATAAACTAATAAAAATTCATGTAATACAAAGATATGTCAAGCTGAACTGATCAAAATGCAAGGGAATTTAAAAACAAGCAAGAACCAGCTATTTGACTTGACAAATTCATGCTGGTTTGATTAAAACAGTGCAGAGTCATCACTTATCACCTCGATCTCTCCTTTACCATTTATCATTCAGACCACAGGACTACCATTATCATGCAGGGTGGTCACAAAGAAGAATTTTGTTAGAAACATTTATAACAGCTAAAAGCAATATTCTTAAAGCTATTTAATTAGATAAATTAATAATTAAACAAGTAAATTAAATTTATGTAATTAGATCACTGATGCAAGCATTCTGGTTGTTGTTATTTTTACCCCTTTAAGAATATGGATTACTGTAGGTATTTTTTTACTCTTGCCTCATTTATTATTTTAAGTGGTAATTTTTCTCTATTTAGGTCACCAACAATGGAATATGCATTTCACTGCATGTTGTAGTGTGTATGGTTTTGTTTGTAAGAAATATAATTTCAATTATTGAGATATAAATCTCCTTTTACAGTAAATAGACACATACAGTAAGTGATCTTACCAGTAGTAGGTAAGATCTTCATATGCCTTTATAAGTGTTACTCTTAAGAAGCGACATACAGTATGAGCTTATCTGAGGAGATTCTGTAGTAAGTAAGCAGATAGCTGCTTTGCCCTTTTTGCTCTCCTGATTGTTGATGTAGCTTTTATTTCATTATTTGGGCAAGCCAACACAAGACAATGTCTTAGAATTATAGACCAGATTTTAGGATTAGATGGCATGTCCTCAATCCCAGCATGTCCTCAATCCAGGTTGATGTGTTCTGATCTTAACTGTGTGGCCACACATCCTCTGCTTCCACCTCATTGCTGTTGAAGCCTGAAAGAGAAGCCTCTGTGTTGACTATCACTCTCCAATTTGGCACTACTTCCAAGCTGGTTCTTTTTGTTAGAAAAGCCTTGTATATCCAGCAAGCTAGAGCCTTGGCCAAGCTTGCTGTGACAAGGACACATATCCATTTTTGGCATTTGGTGTCCGGCTTCCACTTCCGAAATGTCTGTGTCTCCATGAAACGTGAAAAAAAAAGCTGCTGTGACCGTCATCATCATGTTTCTGAAAGCTTCACTCGTCAGAATCAGAATCATTTTAAATGCCAAATGTACAGACATACAGTATACATAGGAATTTAACTTGTTTATAAGATCAGTTTATGTCCACATCCAAAAAAAAGCATACAGTAGAACAATGCTGGCAGCTGCAATGAAAGAGGTATAATCATTTCTATGATGGAAAAAAACAACCTTTTTGCACAATTCACATGCCTTAAATTTTATTACGTTATATAGGTCTATATATTGTATATGTCTTCAAATCTTAACCCAGGAAAAGAAGCCAAATCCATGCTTGACAAATGTGTTTTCACAATTGCTTAGAAAAATGACTTATTTTCCACCACTGAAATACTTCAGTTTATGTGAGCATAATGCTGATACAGAGTAAAAGAGTAGAATAGGAGTTTACAGAGATTATTAGTTTTTTCAAGTTTTTTCATTTAAAAATTATTTAATTTATTTTCAATTAATTTTCTTTCGTTACATCTTTACATTTTTGTTCAATCTTTTTGACCCAAATCCGAGTGCATAGGGGGCAGGACTGAGTCGTTCGGGGGGTTGGGTGTGGTTTTAGAGGAGGTCAGGTGTGTTAATACTGTATGTACATAAATTGGTGTTTATTGTGTAGCACCGCAATTAACATTTCCCGTGTTCATTCACTCATTTTCAAGTCACTCTTGTTTAAGTTAATTTATTATTAAGTTATTATAGGCAAGTGGAAACAAAAGTAATACTTGTTTGAGTGGGAGAGATTTGTGACAGTTTCATTTGGGAAAAGGGAATTCTTAAAGAAAAAATCAGACATGCACTTGAAGTGTGCTAGAGGGTATCTAAGTGATTCTCAGTGACCTTAGAAGTGGTGAAATGGATTTCAGGTTTGTCTTTTATGCTTTGACATTGTCTTCACCCCATGAGATTGCATTATTTGATTTCATCACCACATTTATGTGGTGAGGTTCCAGACTTAGGTCAGAACAAACAAGGGCCCTCATAAGCGCAAATTTCTGAGTGACTCTCTTTTGAAGGCCCAGGCTGTGGTAGTTCAGAGTCGAGAAAAAATTCTGCCCATAATCCATTTGTGGAGGGATGTAAGGGAAAACTGTGAAAGGATGGTATAAACTGATTTTTGTGAAATCACTGAAGGAGGCTTTCCGACAAGTGCCTCTGATATTGATTTTATGAGGCGCGGTCTTAGTTTTTGGTGTGCATTTTCTCTCACTGAGGTACATTTATATTGAATAACAACAACAAAGTACTGAGTGTTACAAAATTCTATATTCTGGTAATTATTATAGTTTTATTATCATCTCCATAGAATGTTTGGACTCAATCTGCATTGGGTCAACAGTCCAGGCTGGGGGAGGTGGTGTAATGATGTGGAAAACATTTTCTTACCCCACTTTAAAGCCAATTAGTAATCACTTAAATATCGTAGCCTATTTAAGTGTTGCATACCTCATGCATACCTTCATGGCCACATTTTACCCATCTACTAATGGCAACCTCCAGCACGATAATGCATCATGTCACATAAGTTAAATAAGTTGTCATAAACAGGTTTTAAGAACAAGACAGTAATTTTTAGTGTTCTTCTGGTGGTCCTAACAACTTTGGGATGAGGTAGAAGGATTTGAGAGGGATGAGACAGGCTTGCAATGACCCCCTCAGTGCAGTACACGCTCATTTAAAACACCCTCAGATCATTTGGGCTTTTATTTTCTGCTCCCTAGTGGTTTCAAAGATGTGTTTGAACATGTTTACTCACAGGCAAATTCATCCTAATATGTGACACATACAGTATAAGCTTTTTAATAGTCTGAAATGAAAAAGCTTTAAGATTGGTTTACTATTGTGTAAGGGCTGTAATATAATTCCGTGACCCAGTATGCATCACTCCATTTGATCACCATGTGAAACTGGCTTCTAATGCATTTACAAGAGTAGGGAACGAATGTGAAAACGCTCGTTTTCCATTTTGCATTCATCTTCCTTTATTTTGCTCGCTTTTTTCACCCATTTGTGAGCACTGGCATTTTCTGTAGAGCACATTTCATGCCTTTTTAATTAAGTCGGTCTTTTTCCCCAATTACCACAGGACTCATTTTTACGAAACCCCAGAGAATGTTTTTTTTGTGTGTATTTGCTTGTCTGTGTGCAAGTCTTTAGTTTAGCTGTACATTTGTTAATTAGTAAATTTTACCTCCTCCGTATTAGTCAGTTTTAATGTTGTCCTTTGTGTCCAACCACTTGGCTCATTTAAACCTGCTCTGATGAGGGTTTTTCTGTCATTCTGTCAGTGCAACACTCCATGTAAGATGAAGAAAGAGAACCCATATTTCCTACAATGAAACCAAAAACATATAATATTTTTCTCCACTTCACACTGATTCAAGTCCCTGAGTTTTTTTCTTTTTTTAAAAGGGCTCATTGTCTGACAGTGAATGCAACGTGGACAAACACCATGTTTGAAGTGCTCATTGGACTCAGACAGAACACTGTGTGCTGGAACCATGGCAATGTGCCATTACAGTCGTACGTTGCTTTTAGTGCATGCTTTAAAACAATTTCTGAAATGAATACTGTCCCAAAAACTGATTTGCAGTTCGTAGGATGTAGAATACATTGTCATTGAAACCAAGCCAACATTATTATGTACTTATTTTAATAAAGGTACATTTATCACACATTTGGTAGTCAAGACACGTTGTGGAGTCAAGGTCTCTGCAAGACTTCTAAATGTGTGCTTATCACCAGATTCTAAGGTGAGGTGGGGCCTCTATCTAGGGTTGTCCAACACACGCCATAAAAAAGTAGTGACTGGGGAGACAGTAGCATTGAACAGAAAGAATGTTTTTAATATAACTGGAGTGCAGATAATTTTGGACTCATCCTCATATTAAGTCGTGTATGTCTTAAATTATGGGAAGTGTTCTTGATATTTGTCAATCTGTCTATTTTCGTACATTTAAGTTTTATATTTAGTTTATCTGTTTCTGTCTAAAGGGCAAAATGTTGCTTGCTACAGTACATAGTGGGTGTGATGTGCATGTAAAGAATGCAGAATGCAAGGATCTATATGTTGATCCTGTTGTTTATTGAGGACAACGTCAGGGGAAAAAATATAAGAAAAGTGAAATCTCAAAATAAACACCCTTAGCATGCACTGGTGTCACAGCAAGCTTCAGTTGATGGAACAACCAGCTCTGATTTATACAGGCTTAAATATACAGTTGTTGAGTGTGTTGTCTGAGCTGCAGTGTGATATTTTCAGGGTCATTAAAGTTGTGGGTCGCTGGAGTTCACAAGCTCTGGTGCCTCTCCAGGACGAATGAAACCATGGACTAGAGTTGAATCCACCTCTGGTCAAAGTAGTTTTTTTCATATTTACATTCTTCTTTGCATTGCGTGGGTGAGTAAGACACAGTGGGTAATATTGCTGCCTCACAGCCCCAGTGTTCCTGGTTTGATCCTGGTTTGTGCGGAGTTTCACATGTCCTCTGTAGACTTTCCTCCAGGGTGTGTGGATTATCCCCCACTGTTCAAAATGCTGGTAGGTGGACTGGCTATGTTAAAATTGCCTGTTGGGCTCAGTGAGTGTGTGAGTCATAAATTATGGATTCATGAGCTTGGGTTACTGATTATGTGGAATTTCGAATGTTCTCATCTTGTCCATATGGATTTTATCCACTTACAAAAACATGTCAGAGGGTTAATTAGTAGCACTTAATTCCCCTAATGTTTGAATGGACACTGCATGCACCATGACTGCCGTAACCACAATGAAGTGCTTCATGAAAATGAATGAATCAAACATAGATTATGTTATCCTTTATAATTATCTATCTTCAGGATAAATGCAAACGCTTCTCTTTCATGGGTCTTTGCTATTAGCTAAAAGCTTGTAAAGCTTGAGTTCTACCATCACATAGAGTATGCATCCTTTCTTGCCTGTGCATACTAAATATTACTGTACATGTTTGCTTCATTTGCAATTATATTATTGGCCCTGTTTTTTTCTTTTTACCCTGTTTCTATTTCCAGTCACTAGTTCTTCTGTTTTCTCATCCTTCCGTCTCTCTGAGTTAAAGACAACTGCAGGCTGTTTAACTGAGAGCTTTATTAATAATTCACCTAATGCTTTCGCTGGCGCTGCACACACCTCCTCAAAGTGGCTGTTAAGTGGTCAAGGGCAGAAAAAGGTCTACAAGGACATCTTCCCTGCCTCTGATTTTTATTCTATGTATACCGTTCAGATATTCAATAACATTTCAGTACAACTTCATCCTCACAGCCAGCTGTTAATGTTGAAATGCCTTGTAATTATTCGTACAGTATGTCCTCTCCACTTTTTGGCATCGTGTCTGTCACTTGCTCTTTCTGCTTCTGACCTGCAGCTCTTTTAAGGACTTTTAGTGGAGCTTGAGTTGCTCTGTCACTGTGGTCTGTACTCCCAATCTGACAGGTTAGGATTTGCAGTTTACGCTAAACACATTGGAGGTGAGCCAAGCTGTAGTTGTGAATCACAGTCCAACAGGCATGCTTCGGGCAGCCAACACACACACACACACACACAGACACACACACACACTGATTCACTCACGCCTCTCTTATTCCTCTTCCTTCCAGTGCAGCATTTCGTTTTGAAAGAAAGTAAAGCACACATGCTCCATTTGCACTTCTGACAGTGCCATCTCCCAGTCATTCAACATCAAAACACTGGCGGTTGGTGCTATTTTTCTCATTTCTGTTACTATGGCAATGAGTGTTTCCATGGTAAAGGCTTGCTACTTGCAGGTAATTAACACCTCTGTGTTCTAGTGTGGTACTAAACAAAACACAGTCGTGTCACAGTGTGTGATTCCATAAAGAGTCAGATTGTACAGCCTGCACAAGTATGTTTTTATTTTCTCTCTTTTTCACCTGAGAAAGATTTTTGCAAGTTACCGAATACTGCACTTAACACTGTAGTAGTTCTTATATCCAGTAATAGGAGATTATGTTGGGGAGCTATTTGTCACATAAGATCGAGACAAAAAATGATATACTGTAATTGGTACCTGCCTATACTGTACATGTGAGCTACAGTAATGGCAGGGCTCAACAATTAAGAGATGCTTGTTTTTTAAAGGGCAAAAGTCTGTGTTAAATCAGTATGTTAATTATTTCTGAATTTAAAGAAAAGGTCAATATTTTTTCTATTTAATTGGATGATATATATATATATATACTAACAAACAGCAAGCTCCATTCATATTTGTATAATATTTTACTAGATTAGCATGCAGCATGCGATGCCAGGATCTTTCAGGTTTATATAAAAACAAATGGTAGTAATTACACATTAACAAACCCCCAAACACTAGTTGTGAATAAGGTAACATGAACTTATGTTGTGATTTGCATTATGTAATCATCATTTAATCCTTCATAAATATTGGAACAGCAAAATCCAATTGTTTTGCTTTTGCTATACACTCCTACGTACTGAATAGATGTGTTACACAACTTAGGACACTGTAGAGCACTGTTGGTGGCCAACCACCTTGTTTTTAGGTGAGCCAAAGTATACTGTATGAACAAAGGAAAAATCATTAAATAAGTAAATTAAGGTACATACTTATGATAAATATGCTGAGCCAAGGCAGTTCTGTAGAAAAAAAATGGTTTTTTTGAAAGAACCACTTTTAATCCACTGTTCCGATGACTTTTTCCACCACTGCTTTGTACGTTTACTGGGCGTGTTTAACAAAGACATAACTGTGCATGACTGATCACGTTTCATGCCACTGTACCAAAGCGCTTGTTTGCAATGCGTGCATCAAGCTACAATCACTATTTTTAGGTGACTTCCCTTTTTTTTGTCTCACGCTCAAAAGGCAAAACTCATGTTAAATTGGATTAAACCCTTGCACTTTTTCAGTTGATGAAGTCCTTTGACCATGCTGGTAGTGCTTTTGGGTCAATATTTTTCTGCCTGATGAGGTTCCAGGCTGTTCCAGACAGCTTGGACTGTTTATAACTCTTTTTCCAGCTTTAAAATAACTGTTTTTTCTCCCATCCAGAGCTCTCTGTTCTTTATGTTGGTTCATCAGTTTTAAAAACAAATGCAGTTTCTATTTAAGAAAAGACATTAAGAGCTATTAAGTATTGAAACTATCACAGAATATCAGGAAATAAATTCTCAAATACTAAACTCAAAAATCTTTCTGTTAAATTCATGAGTGTACTTCAGATGTGCTCTCAAAAGGACAATAAACTTTTTAGTTTTGAGCAGGAACTTTATATACTGTACTTATAGGGGCTTATATGTACTGTATTTATGTAATGTTGAATGCAATCACACAATCCTTGCACATTTATACTGTATGTGATTTTTCAGCAGCAACTGGGATGCATCATGATACTGTAGCTCTTACAACCAGTTTCCTTGACTCAGGTCATGGCTGATACTGTATAAAAAGGGAATTGGTTTTAAAGTATTTGGTGCCAAAGGAACTGTATCCCTTTGGACATAAAAAGGAGCATTAAGTCATTTGAATTAAAGTTAAATGCTATCCCCCTCTCTGATTCTATGTTCTAGCTGCAGCTCTGGCAAATGTCCGTGCTAATGTAGTTTAGATATTACACAGTGACATATGTGAACATGTAGCCTTTTAATTCATCCTGCAGAACAAACTGACATGAATAATTTATGAGCGTATGTGAAAGAACCGCTGTGAGAGATGACGATTTTGCTGTTGTATATCTAATGGATGACATACAATATAGGAAGACTTATACCCGATACACACTATCAGTCATGCTTTGCTCTGCAGAAGGTAATTCTGCAACTTCAGTGGTCTTCAGTTTCACAATTATTTGTTTGAACAAGGCAAAGAGCAAAAATTAGTAAAGCTTTATTGGTGTAGTACCAGTCATAGCACATTTGGTGTTTAGGCAAGCTTCACTTGCTCTGAGCTACTCTATAATGCCTATAGTCTTTTTTTTTATTATTAGATTATCTCCTCCACTTAGCATTGTTAATCTGCACTGTATTTCTTCTTTTGCTTTTCTTTTAGTTTTTCCTTTGGTTAAAGTGCAGGGAAAAGTTCCCACAGTCAGTGATGATTTGAGATACCTTGTCATCTGCTGGTATTTTTGTACTGTGTTTTCCTCAATTCCAAAGTTAATAAAGCTGCTTCTGTCTGCTGACAAGTTTTATGAAGCTGCCTTAACTACCACTGGTTTGCTGTCCATTATAATAATGCGCTTGCTTGATTGGTTAGCCAACTGGCCTGACCTGAACCCCATAAAGTATCTTTGGGGTAAAAACACTCAACCCATTAATACAGAAGAAATTAATTCTGCTATTAAAGCAACTGGTCTTCAGTTACGCCTCAGCAGTGCCACACAATGCCTAAATTGCCTAACAATGTCATGCTACCTTGATGCAGTAATTCATGCGATAGTAGACCTGACCATGTATAAATATACTGTTACATACTGTTCAGAAGTTGGACATGTCTGTATTCTAAATCCTTTTTTGATGAGTCGTAGAAAATTTGGAAATATTTTGAGATACTTTGAGATAGGGATTTTTGATTTCCAGGAAATGTAAGTTGTAATCATTGAAATTAAAACAAAAAAAGGCTTAAAATATTTCACTTTACATGTAATGAATCTAGAAAGTGAGAGCTTTTCAATTAAAAATTTTAAAATTCAATTTGAGAAAAAAAAACTTTTTCAGGATATTTACATGAGTCTTACTGTATATATTAGTCAATGTGGAAAACTACTTGGCAATAAATCTGATTTAAAAAATTCATTACAGTCTGCCCTCTGTCTCTGCCACTACTATTTGTCTCTCTCTTTTGATTCTAGACAGTATTGTTACAGGAACATACACTTGTTTAGTTTAGAGTTTTTCTCTTTAATGTTAAGAGCACTAGTAAAGAACACACAGCAAGCTAAATTCAAATTCTTTATTCTTAGAACTAGCCATGGTCCTCAGCTTAATGCAGTCTAAAGCTCTACAGACCAAAGCTTCCCTTTTGCATTTACATTTACATTTAGCCATTTGGCAGGCGCTCTTATCCAGAGCGACTTACAAAAAGTGCTTTGAAGTTTCCGTCATTAGATAGATACTTATACTGGGTTACAAGGTTACTAAGTGCCATCAGTCAAACACAGTTGTGAAGGTTTTTTTTCTTATTTTTTTGGGTTGGGTGGATAAGTCCAAAGTGCAGTAAGACGGAATACATGTGTGTAAATGAGAGGAACCCAAGAGGAACAGTAAGGATAGAGGGAGCAGAGGTAAAGAAGGCGCAGGACTTTGAGTACTTAGGGTCAACGGTCCGGAGCAACGGAAGGGGGGAAAAGAGGTGAAGAGACGGGTACAGGCAGGTTGAAATGGGTGGAGAAAAGTTTCAGGTGTGTTGTGCGATAAAAGAGTATCATTGAGAATGAAAGGAAAGGTGTACAGGACAGTGGTGAGACCAGCGATGCTCTACGGCTTAGAGACAGTGGCGCTGAAGAAAAGACAGGAAGCAGAGTTGGAGGTAGCAGAGCTGAAGATGTTGAGGTTCTCTTTGGGAGTGACAAGGATGGATAGGATCAAGAATGAGTCCATCAGAGGGACAACTCATGTTAGATGTTTTGGAGATAAAGTCAGAGAGGCCAGATTGAGGTGGTTTGGACATGTTCAGAGGAGAGATTGTGAATATATCAGTAAAAGGATGCTGGGGTTGGAACTGCCAGGCAGGAGGTCTAGAGGAAGACCAAAGAGGAGATTTATGGATACAGTGAGAGAGGACATGAAGTTAGTTGGTGTGAGAGAAGAGGATGCAGAGGATAGGGTTAGATGGAGGCAGATGATTCGCTGTGGCGACCCCTGAAAGGGAACAGCCGAAAGACAAAGAAGAGGATTAGTCCAAAGTGTTGAAGAAACAGATACGTCTTGAGTTGTCGTTTGAAGATTGTCGAAGACTCAGCTGTAGGGACATTTTTGGATAGACATCTCACACATGGATGCAAATGATTTTTTGATGTTACTACTGTATCTGTTACAACCTGGATTTAGGGAAGCCACTTCAGTGTATGAAACGAGGCATGACCTTTATTCCTTTAATAATCTTAAACATTTCATATCAACAGTCCCGTACCATATTTAGGATACTGTGCATCTCCAGCATAACATTTAGTTATAGACATCTAACACCAAGACCCTTCACCAGGACATGTGTTTATGTATACTTACTGTATGATTATAATTTAATGTCAGTTTGCAGATTTATTGCTATGGTAACTGTGTAAGGATGTGGCTTTTCTCTCAGGTCTCTCAGTAATGCATGTGTGATCTGGCTGGTGGAAGAATGTTTTCGATGCGTACTTCTGTGATGGATATGTGGGCTGCTACATGTCTCACAGAACTGCTTTTCATTCTCTCTTTCAGTCTATATCAGCTGAGACCTGGGAGGGAATCTGGTTTGCAGTTGGCATTAGCTCATAGACGACTGTGTCTGTGTGTGTGTATGAGAGAGAGAGAGAGAAAGAGAGCAAGAGCATGCTTCTGCTGTGTGTATGTGTGATAGACTTAGAGCAAGGGCCATTTTCCGAGTGCAATGTTGTGGTCTTTTAAACCCTATTTAGTGAAGCACACTTGCACCTCTGTAACTGAGCCAGAGACTTCTTGATTACCACGAAAGCCTGGTCTGAGTACAGGAATCCACACGCAAATGCATGCACACTAAGACACGCACACAAAACCCTGGCAGAATGCTGCTCATTGTAGCACAATAGAAAAGAGCCACTGCCAGGAGTGGCAGAACGCACGCACAGCATCAGTGTGTGATCCCTTTTTCTCTTCAGACATTTCTTTCTCCTGCCACCTCCCAGACGCTCTGCCTTAAGCTGATTAATATAAGAAAAGAATGTGTTTTTTTTTCTTTCTCATTATCGTTATAATTGCGTGTATAATAAAAGCTGAGTTTTGTGTTTTGAGTTCTGCTATTTTTAGCAGCGTGAGTAGATGGTTCAGTGTGTCTAAATGTGCATGTTTATGCATGAGAGGTTTTTGATTTGTTTGTGTGGAAGAGTTTTTGAAAGTGGAAAAGATAGGGAGACAACATACTCAATCCCTGTTGCCATTTCCCCAAACTCAGAGCTAGAAGATGGATCGCTCCTGTTTTTATCTCAGAGATTAGCCTTATTCATGCATCTTTGCCAATTTGCCAATTTTACTTGTGTGTGTGTGTGTGTGTGTGTGTGTGTGTGTGTGTGTGCGGGTACTTTTTGTGTCTCCTTCTTTAGTCTTTCCATATCAGTTCCCAAATTTCTCACTCTCTCTCTCTCTGTCTGTCATTGTGTCTGTCTTTCCTTCTCTTTTTATGTTTCTCTGGTCGCTCTGTGACACGTCATTAGTGAAGCTGATGACTCAGCAGCTCTCATTCCCTTTGACTTCATCTCCCATTGTACCAATTTACACGCTGCTGTCCGACCGAGACCATGTTCATGTCACCTCAATCATGCCCCCTCGGTGCCCACCAAGGCTGTCAGTCAGTCTCAGCCCTAGCCACATGTATCTCTATTAGTGGTTTGACACTCAAAACTCCAAGACCGTTTTCACACTCAAGACACTACTAATATACAGTTGTGTGCAAAAGTCTTTGAATTTTTATAAATTTTTCTATATTAAATTCAGTCTGCAAGTTCAGTAACATTATGGCAACGAAATAGAACAGTGAATAGCATTGATCCTTTAAGGTGAATATGATAATAAATGATGTTTGTAGAACTGTTGTATTAAAGCAACGTCACCCTCTGGGGCATGCTGTTATACTGATTATCAGCACGACTGTGAAGCTTTTGCTCAGCCTGCTCCCCCAATGCCTACCGTTGCATTACAGCACGTGCTTACTGTATATTCAGTCCATCACTTCCTCCTGTATGATTAGGGTTGGGTATCGTTTGTTTTTTTTTACCGGTGCCAAATCGATACTTTTAAAACGGTACCGGTGCCAAAACGGTGCCTGAACCGATACTTTACAAGATTTGCATTTTACAGTTAACATTACATTAGCCTACGACTGAATCTAATGCTTATTAAAACTGCGTCATTCAATCGACAGTTCAGGCATTTAAGTGGCACCGAAATGAGGCACCGAAATTCGCGTTCTGTTTCAGTCCGGTACATATTGGTTATATACAGTAGGTACTGGTGCCGTATTGGCACGGGTTTTCGGTACCCATCCCTATGTATGATACTTACTTTAACTACTACACTGTAATCATTTTAATAATCTGGGAAGCCCAGAAAAGTTACCAAGTAGCAGTGTGACCTGAATCTAATTACCGGTATTTTACCCATATAAATATGGCATACTGTAACTTTTTAATTTAATTAAGTTACCAGCTTTAAAAAAATATATATATAAAATGCTCATGTTTTGCTAATTTAGAATAAATGTCCAACAGACTCAATTATGAAATCAACTAGTTTTTCGTGCATTTCTAATGTCTTTCTTTTTAATTAACTTCAGGCAAATTTTATGTCAAAAACTAAAGAAGAAATTAATTTGATTTCTGTGTTCATTTTATTCGGGACTCATTTACATTTAAATCCTTCCCATTTAACTTAACCTCCTGACAAACTTCCAATACGTGCAAAACTGGCTTCTCGTTCTTCTTTCTGAGGGAAAAAAAAGACCACATTACTAAGATTCCATGTTCACAAGTTCAGCATGAGCTCAGTGGGAGAGGGTAAAAATAGAGTCCCTTGTGTACCCCCAAAGGAAAACTGGCTAAACGCCACACACCATTTTTCTATTTGCCTTTTTTACAGTTTGTCAGTCTCTGCAGATTTGCACAGCATCACTGATGTGTGCAGTAAGATAAAGATTTGGCAAAAAAAAAAAAAAAAAGCTGCGTATAATGAATTAGTGCAAATAGAGTGAATCACAAGTGAATCTATACACATAGACTGGTCATTACACAAGGCAAACAAAACTGTGTATGATCAGCCTAGCACACACACACACACACACACACACACACGCACACGCACACACAATCATACTCACTCAAACACACATAGTGAATAAACCATTTGATCAGAGCATGCTGTGCAGTGTTGCCTGAGTGTTTCCAAATATACCCACTGGCTGTGCGTAACGCTGTGTACTGCCAGAGATGGGCTGTGCTGTACCGTGACTGTGACGTCTGTATATAAAGAGCATCTTGCTGTGTGTGGCTATTCAATTCACAAACCTGCCAGCATTTAGTCTCACACACACACACAGACACAGACAGACATATGGCAGCTGATGTCAGTACAAAAGATATTATCATTGTCCTTTTTCTTCAGGCGGTTTATACTGCCGGCGCTGCGCTTTCTGTTGTAACTGCCTTCTTCTGAGCAGATTTCCTCACACTACTAGACTCTTTTTTTTTTGTACAACGAAAAGCCTTTGAGCTAATCAGTTTGTCAATTCCAATCAGCATACAAGCACTGGCTCCATCATCGTCCGCATGTTAAAAGCAGGACAAAACAGAACTGCTGCTTTCTGGCAGTGAAAACACAACTGCATGGCTTTTCCACATTAACTGTGCTTTCACATATTAGCAAAAAGCATGGCTGTAAAAATGCTTTTCAAAAATTACTGAATACTGTATAAGAGCATTCTTCCATAATCCATTAATCCATGCACCAAGGGTCTGCGACATATAGCTACAGGTTTTTAAGTAATGTTTTAATAAAGTTTTTTTTTTTAAGGTCCCATATTTTAACAGGTTAACATGAGTCTCAGAGGTCCCCCAGTGTGCTGTTAATGCTACAAATCAAATAACCTTCAGATGGTGCGTTCTTTTACACCTCTATCCCCCTCTGTTTCACTCCTGCCCTGAACGTGCCAAGTATGAAATAAAGCCCCAATCAAGATTTAAGATTCAAATAACTTTATTAATCCCAGAGGGAAATTGCTTATGCTCGGTTACAGGTGCTCACAGTTGTTAACTAAAAAAAGTAGGGATGCACCGAAATGAAAATTCTGGGCCGAAAACGAAACCGAAATTTTTGGATGCACTTGGCCGAAAACCGATACCGAAACCGAAAATGGCTTCATTAAAAAACATGTTTAAAATATATATATATATATTTTTTTGTATTAAAAAAATGTTGCATATTGCAACTTTGCTGTCCTCATCTGAAACTTTGAAGTGCTTCCAAACCGCCGACATACTCCGTGTTTGATGCGTAATGACAGCGCGAACGAGACGGGAGGATGGGAGAGGCGTGGCAACAATTTCGGCCTTTATTTTCGGCGCGTTCTTACGTTTCGGCCGAAACCGATAATGCTATTTCGGCCGTAAATTTTCGGCGGCCGAAATTTCGGTGCATCCCTAAAAAAAAGGTAATTAAGAATAAAGGTAATAAATAATAATAATAATAATAATAATAATAATCTTAAAGAAAAAAAGTTCCATGGGAATTGCTGTTAAAGAGCAAGATGACATTACTAGCTCAAAGTTTTCTTCTTATACTACAAGAAATTGCAAAATCTTTTTTTTAAGAAAAAAAAAAATTAATTAATTTAATTTCTTAAAATGTAGCCTTTTTAGACATTAATGTATATATGTTATGAAACAAGTTTGTTCACTCTAGCCTCTTTTTCCAAACTTAGTTTGATGTTAAAAAGGCAACCCTCATTTTGGTTTTACAGATAAACTGGAAAGTGCCAATCATATTTCCTGAAGACTTTGCCGTTGTAGAAAAGTCTTTAAATAATGTATTATTAAATAATAATTTCCTTACAGAAAGGTTCCCCCACCAATGATTATATCCGTTTTTTGTTTTTTTTCCTGTGTATTGTAAATCTTCAAATTCTATTCTATTTTATTTATATATCGCTTTTAAAAGCAGTCATTGTCACAAAGCAGACTTACAGGATCAAAAGAAAATTATGGAAATAAGTTTGAAATGTGTGAGGAAATACATGCCAAGGGCGACTGTGTCAAAGAAAAACACCCTGAGATTGCATTAGGAAGAAGCCTTGTGAGGAACCAGAATTAACAGGGAACCCATCCTTGTTTAGAATATGGAGCTTTCGCTATATACAGTAGGTCTCTGTAAATGGGTTTTACTGTTACTATAGTAACAGTAATGTATTAGAACAGGCTCCTTGATATAAACCTGTAATTTAAAATTTAGACCAAACTACCTGTACTGTCACGGCTTTTGATCAATCACATGCGAGAGTTCAAAAATACTGTGCATTTAAACTCACTAGTACATAAACTCATTCAAGAATGAGTTCTTCAGAGGGACAACCCATGTTAGATGTTTTGGAGATAAAGTCAGAGACGCCAGATTAAGGTGGGTTGGACATGTTCAGAGGAGAGATTGTGAGCATATTTGTAGAAGGATGCTGAGGTTGGAACTGCGATGCAGGAGGTCTAAACGAAGGGCAAAGAGATGAGAACAGATTTATGGATGCAGTGAGAGAGGACATGAAGTTAGTTGGGGTGAGAGAAGAGGAAGCAGAGGATAGGGTAAGGTGGAGGGAGATGATTCGCTGTTGCGACTCCTAAAAGGGAACATCCGAAAGACAAAGAAGTATATAAATTACTATTTCAGTTTCAGTCCAGTCACAGGATCTTTAAAAAAAAAAAAAAAGAAAGAAACATCATGTGCATTGATTTTGTTTTTAAAATATTTTAAGTTCAGATGGCAGATCTAGTGTGTATGAAAGAAAAACTCATTTTGCCTTAAAAAAGAAAAGTTTATTACAAAAGCCTATTTTATTACATCAAATTAAATTCTAATTCAATTTGTTACATACACAGTCATACATAGTACGAAATGCAGTGAAATGCTTATACGACTGCTCGTGACCTTAGAATTAAGATTATCCGTAAGAAATCAATTATGGAATAGAATAAGAATAAAATATAGAAAAACTTAGCTGCAGAAAAAAAAAGAACGAAAATATAAAATATTGGATATAAAAAATATACAATACCGTTCAAAAGTTTTAGAACGCTTGCAAATTCCTTTTTTTTTTTTTGTAATTTTTTCTACATTCTACAACAATACTGGGGATTTAAAAACTATAAAATAACACATATGGGTTTAGGTAATTACGTAACAACAAGAAAAACAACATTTAGTTGTTATTATAAGACACAGAGATCAGCCTTTCTGTAATAGTTCTTGCAAGAACAGTATTGTCAAGTGCATTTGCAAAATCCGTCAAGCACTATAATGAAACTGGCTCTCATGAAGGTCATCCCAGGAGGGCGAGACCAAAACCTACCTCTGCCGCAGACGAGAAGTTCATTTAGAGTTATCAGCCTGAAAAATGACCAATTAACAGCACCTCAGATTAGAGGCGTTATGAAGTCTTTACAGAGCATAAGTAGCAGAAACATCTCAATATCAACTGTTTAAGAAGATTAATGCATTTTTGGACGCCTTCAGCATTCCTATACAATGTAGAAAGAAATAAAAATCAGGAACCATCATGGAGTCAGAAAGTGTTCTAAAACTTTTGAATGGTAGTGTATATAAAACTTAGACAATAATGGCTGTACAATTATGGAAAATATGGGAAAGTGTGCAAAAGTGTACAAAATTAAATGAAATAGACATTTCCAGAAATGTCCAGGGTGAGTGCAAATGTGCATGAATGTTCAAGTGTATAATGACCATAAATGGACCGTAAATGGCTTGGGTGTGAGCAATGTCTAATGTCCATAAAGTGCAGTGTGCAAAAGAATGTTTTAGTCCTGTGTGGTGTTTTGGTTGAGAGACTGTTTTGCCCACGGGAAGAAACTCCTCCTCAGTATCTCTGTGCTGCCCTTTAGGGAGCGGAATCTCAAAAAACAGTCCGTTGTTGGGGTGGCTGAGGTCCTTCACGATCTTTGTGGCCTTGGTCCAGCACTGCTTGCTGTAGATTAAGTGCAGGTCAGGGAGCTCAGTGCAGATGGTGCACTCGGCTGATTTCACCACCCTTTGTAGAGCTCATCTGTCCTGCATGGTGCTGTTACCGAACCAGGTTGTGATGTTTCCCGCCAGTGTGCTCTCTATGGTGCAGGAGTAAAAGTTCCTAAGCACCCTCAAGGGCAGTCTGAAGTCTCTCAAGCGACTGAGGTGGTACAGGCCTTTTCACCATGTGACAGGATCATGACATACATAATAATATACTCACAACGTGATGAAATAGCTGTGTACAGTGGAGCCTCAGATTACGAGCATAATTTGTTCCGGAAGCGGGCTCGTATTTCAAAACACTCGTAAAGCACTAAGACCCAGCAGGGGAGATGAATACCCGCAGCACAAGAGAGAGAAAAACTGTTGGCTCAGTTGTGATGACGCGACGCTCTGTGTCAAAACAAGAAGCGCATGCGTTATACATGATACTCGGAGCTCGTAAACCACGACAACGTTCGTTTTTTAAGTCAAAGTTTATTAAAAATCTTTGCTCGTCTTCAGGAACACTCGTAAACCACGTTACTCGTAATCCGAGGTTCCACTGTATCTTGTATCTTTTGCCTGGGTATCTTTTGCCTTGTTTTTTTTTTTCTCCTTTTTTTCTAAACTGGGAACCTGATTGCATTGACATTTTCTTATTTATTTTTATTTAACGAGCATCTGGGCATTACCCACCTCCAAATAAACTGGTAAACTGGCTGTGTAAACTGGTTATATATTGTTCTTAATGATTTTAAGTACAGTGGAACCTTGGATTACAAGCATAATTTGTTCTGGAAGTGGGCTCGTATTCCAAAACACTCATAAACCAAATTTAATTTTTCCATAAGACATAATAGAAACTCAAATTATTCGTTCCACAGCCCAGAAAAATAAATACATAAAAATACTTAACACAAAATATAAAGTTAAAATAAAACAAATTAACTTGCACTTTACCTTAAAAAAAAAGTAAATATAAAAACGAGCAAGTGCTGTGTGTGTGTGTGTGTGTGAAGCCCCTACCATCCCTGTAGAGAGTGTGTGAACCGGCACGGGTGTTAAATAACGCGCGCACACATATAAGAGAGGCTGAGGGAAAAAAATTAAACTAATGAACTAACTAATTAAAACTTATTAGCAAGAAACATTGCTAATGACACTCGTGTGAGCGCATACTAATGGAATCACTGCTGTAATGTGAAACAAACAAACAAATGAACCTGCACTTTACCTTTGAAAAGAATTGCGACAGAGCAGTGTTTCTGCAAAGAGTGTGTGTGTGTTTGTGTGTGTGTGTGTAAAGCAGAGAGGGGGTGCTTCACACACACACACACACACACACACGCCCACACACAATAAAGGCGAGAGAGAGAAAGAGAGTGTGTGACCTAGCACGTGCGAACACACATAAGATAGGCTGAGGGAGAAAATGGATTTTTAACCTCTAATAAGACTTTCTTTTGCTTCACACGTGCGCACACGTGTGTTATAAGAAACAGTACACGTGCGCTGTACACATGCGTTTACAAACACAAAATAAAATATGTTTTACACACAGACATGGTCACAGTGTTATGGTAAACAGTAGATGCGTGCACGGATGTTGATTATACCAGTAAGAGATGCGCACTAAGACCCAATTCCGCAGCGCAAGAGAGAGAGAAAAACCGTTGGCTCAGTTGTGATCACATGACACTTGGCGTCAAAACAAGAAGCGCATGCATGATACATGATACTCGGTACTCATAAACCAAGCCCTTGTTCGTTTTCCAAGTCAAAATTTTTTAAAAATCTTTGCTCGTCTTGCGGAACACTCCCCCCCTCCATTTTGTACAACCGAGTAAGAGACCAGATCTTTTTTTCAATCACAAAGCAGGAGCATGTGCCAATGTGGTTAATTAAACTACCGAGTGAGATCGATAGAAAAGCGAATGCACAAATAGTTTTATTATTCTGAATATTTATTTCCTTTTTTCCTATGTTCTAAATATGATTGAATGTACTGTATGTGCCGAATACTTACTAAGTAACTTACCATTGGAAAATTAATGGTAACTTACAGTACTATTGGAAATTTTTAGAATATACAGTAGGCTATATATTGGGTATGTAAGAGAAACCTTGCTCAAATGTGTAAAATAAGTGAGTCAGAAGGCAAAAAGTTTAGAACTAATGGGTAAGGAAACTGGTGGCTGTCAGTTTAATTAAATTCATTGTAAGATTGTGGGCAGGGCAGTGTTTATTTGCAGCGCATTTGGTCATCTGCTTTAGTCGAACATAACACAGAGCACACACCTTTAAATCCTGCTTGCACTGGGGAAAATTGTTGAAAATTCGGAAAAACAAGGACCTAATTCAAACTGCCTTTAAGCTGTGGCAGTAATGAAACACCAGTAATGAAAAGTGTCTGGCTTAACTTGTTAATGTCTTATTCCATGCATCTTTCCTGTCTTCCTTTTGTTCAGCCCATTACTTTATTCATGCATGCCTCACACAAATATGTTAATATAACATTTAATATTTCATGTTACCTTAATAGAGTTGTGGTATTATTCTGTCTAGTTGAGATGAATATGAAAAGGTTTATTAGTCCTACTTCATATGTATGTCTGAATTTGCACACAAAAGCATCCAGCTATTCAGCTATTATGAAGTAATTCTGCATCTTATCTGTGATTTTTTTTTCTTTTTCATAATGACACTTCACCTCATAATATTCTGCTTTCACTCTACTTTAATGGCTCATCAGTTGCTTTTTAAATGAGCACAGAAGACACTAAGGTGAAGACAATAATCAATCAAGTGCATATTTCATTGTTTCTCAAAAAAACTAATTTGGGATTGTGTGGAGTTTAGAGATGTGGGGAATATTATTTCTCATTTTTTAAGTGAATTTTCATATACTATTAAGATGCGTTTACATACAGTATATTGTTCTTTAAGCTAACATGGGGCAGGGGTAGCTCAGTGGGTAATGCATTTTACAATACTACTGCTTAGAAAGTCCCAAGTTTAAACCCCTACACCACTAAGTTTTTACTGTTGGGCCCTTGAGCAGGCACTTAATACTTATCTGCTCTTATGAGTAATGAGATAAATGTAAGTTGTTCTAGAATGGCATCTGTCAAATGCCTTATATCAAACATAGAAAGCAAAACAATTACTAAAATTTGGACAAATGTCCAAAATGAAAATGCTCAGAAGCTTCTGAATGTACACATGTATAGTGTTCTGCATGATTATTTCAATAAATGATTTATAATAGGCATTCTACATGAATGGTACTGTAAATCAAGGTTTTTTATACCATTACTCAGGTTGTTGATCTATCCTGTCATTTGACTACTTGTAACTTGGTCAAATATAGCAGTGGAAAGTCGTAACAACACTGATTTACATTAAAGCCATACACTGCCATCTAATGTATGCATGGCCAGAGTCTCTTTTGCACCTGTGGTAGCCATCAAGCATTAGCTGAAATTCCCATTTACATGCCACTGAATATACTCACTCACTCCAAGTGACTGATCCTGGTCAAGGTCACGGTGCCAGTCCGTCACAGGGCACCATGCACACACATGTTCACAGTATTTTTTCCCATTACGATCACTACATCACATACACTGCAGAAAAAAAAGTGTAAAAAAAAATCTGTATTCTTTTTTTTCTGCTGTGTATGTGATGTACAGTTTGCCTACAGGTTGTACAGTGCAGAAAAGCAAGTTCTGTGCAGAGTTCAGCATTGATGTATATTTCATTTATTGCTTTATCCTGTTTCATTGAATGTGCTGACTGCTGCGTGAATAGACATTCAGTATTTCATATACTGTATTGGTGTGGCAGTCTAGAAAAAAGGATTGGAAATCACTGCAGCTACATTATGAAAAAGTAAATAAAAATTGTTTTTTTGCCAATGTACATTAGTTTGACAACTTTACTTAAAAAACTTAAACTCAAACTTGGACGGCTATATTTAGGTTATAACAGGCCTAACCTTGGCTGTCTGCCTCCAGAGATCATGTTGGGTCTGAAGCCAGTTTGACCCAATGCAGGCGTTATGTAGTCAGTCTGCCTAATGACATCTCCAGCTAGCTGAGTGTGCTTTCCTCATAAAGCTTTATGATGAAGCTTTTGGATTTTTAAAAGACATTTCATGGTGAAAATGATATCAATCTTTTCAGTTCTGGCTGAACTAGCTGTCGGATTATGCTCAACAATGTTGCACCATCACATCATCATCAAGAATTGGGAAGAACACAGTGATAACAGTGAACAATATTTTCGCAATGTTTCAGTGACGTAATAAAAACATTAATTATGAGCAATTAGATCAGCAGAACAGAACTGATTAATCAGTTATTATTTACTTTGCTGGAGAAGAGATGATGATAAAGCCAACAAATTACTTTTACCTCAGGTGATGAGACAGGAACTGATATGGATGCTGCTGATAATCAAAGTTAATTTTCTATGATTATAAATCTTATTTAAAATTAACTTAAATTATTGACATGTTTTAGATTGATACTGAGATTTTATTTAAAAGTAAACTATAAATCACTACAGTTTAAGTTCCAATTTTTTTTTTTTTTTTTTTTTTACAAATCATCACACAGAAAGTGGGATTTGTCAGAAAAGGTGGGAAGTGTAACCAACCTAACCTAATAGAACTTTGGTAGCAGGGCAGGTTAACAGGCTTTCTTCTTAATTTGCAAAGATAGAATCTACAGTAAATGAGTTCTGTGGTAGCGAGGGTTGAGGCCCCAGATTTACCAAGCTGCCACTGTTGGGCCCTTGAGCCAAGGCCCTTCACCTTGCCCACTACAGGGGTGCAGTATCCTGTCTGACCCTGCACTCTGACCCCAGCTCCAGGAAAATTTTAGTGTGCAGTACTCTGACAAATAAAGGCTTAACTTTATTTAAAAAAAGGCAGTATATTTATGTAATTTTGTAATTAAAACTTATAGCAAAAGCACTTTGCTCGCCTGACACCTAGCTCACTCGTTTTTTGGTCTGATTCAAAAAAGCATATGGCATGTCGAAGGGCTAGAAAAAATTATGTCAATCAAAACTAACTCACTGCTTTTGGACAACTATGAAAAAATACCATGTTTGGCAATTGTTGAAAGTTTAAACAAGTTTTAAAGCCTTCTATAAGAATCCATACAACCATACAATTCCTCTGGTATACGTGAAAATAACACAGGAGTTGATTTTAAAACTTCTGCTGCATACATTTTCTGTGCCTGTAAAATTTACAGTATTTGAAGGAGGCGGGGCAACTGCAGCAAGGGTCCCAAGCCTCACACCCCCGACTCACATGTTCACACACAGACACAATCTCTGATATTACAAGAAATGTTCTGGAATGGAATTTGTTTTACCATGATAAACTGTCATTTTTATAAGAGAAAAGGGATGCACATATATCCATAGAAACCCAGCTGTGGTAGTTTAAGAGCATCACCACCTCCTCTAATACTGTCAGTTACTATATTTAGAATGGCTCCTAATTGGTGCTCAAAGCTCTATTAAAACAGCCTGCAGGATGGAAGGAGCGCCAAGTTGCTTAAACAAGCAAAGCGATATACCCTGATGATGCATGTTAGAGAATATCACTCGTACCTGTAAATGCCCAACATCTCAACCCACATTCAACATCTCACTTTTCTCTAACTTTAGGTACACTGAGCTGTCAGATAGTCAAGCCACATTAAAAAAGGTGTGTGCAATGGCTTATGGAGTGGGTGTTGGAAATTTACTATAGTGCCTTAAGCCCAGTGCGCTACACAATTTTCGCCCCAATTTAGCTGCTGACTACTTTTAGTGCTCAGTGACTTCAAGCTCAAAGACTACACGCTGTGTGCTCCCCTAGCTCCTGCTTACCTAATGTGAGAGATTCAGGGATATGATTTTCTCAGTATTCACATGATTATTATGGCTCTGATATTTTCAATCATGTTTGACTTTCTTTGTGATGAATCATTTAGTGTGAACCCCTCTGCGAACAGGGATGAGAAACATCCAATGAAGGTTAAAAAGGAAATCATGTTAAGCTACTTTCATGTGTAAAAGATGCCTACATTCTCTCCTGTTATCGTATTTGCGAGGGATGGCAAGTGCAAAATAAACTGCCTGGCCAAAAAGTAGCTATTTCAGAGAGGTCAAATGATTGGCCTAAATCAAGCAAAAATAAATAAATTAATTAATAAATAAATAAAATACAGAGATATTAAAAAAGATTTAAATTATTCTAATTATTATTAAAATTATTTGGTTTACACCAACATAAACCTGGAAGGATGATGCTGAAAAAAAATAATAAGCACAGTGAAATGTCCTCTTCGCATATCCCAATTAGAAAACTGGGGTCAGAGCGCAGGGTCAGCCAGCTTACAGCGCCCCTGGAGCATATAGGGTTAAGGGCCTTGCTTAAGGGCTCAACAGTGGCAACCTGGCGATGCTGGGGCTCGAACCCCCGACCTTCCGATCAGTAACACACTAACCCACAGCCTTAACCGACTGAGCCACCACTGGCCCTGGCTTCTTGAACTGGCTACTGAACTGGCTACTTTGTGAAGAAAATATGGTAGAAAAATAAATAAATAAATATCCCCACTGCCTGCATCTCCGAATACATACCAATTAATGTTTCTTTAGTATTTTTCTTTTTTGTTTGTGTCTAAACAAACCTGTAAGACAGCCTATGACCACCTCTGCAACCACAAAATAGTTGATCAAAAGCATTTAAGGGTGTGTAGTGTGAAAGTGTCAGCAATTCAGGTTGTTTGAAAGTCATGTGATTTGCACTTAGACTTAGGACGCATCAGAACTTGAAATAATATGGACTTATTTTGTGCTCAGCTTCCAGCTCCACATCTGGAAAAAGCAGCACAGATGTTAATTGCTTTTGTGCCCACTGTTTTTATCTGTTTCAGAGTGTGTTAGTGGTCTCAATTAAGGTGCACCAACCTCTTCTCTTCTTTTAACAGGAGAAAGTCTTTTTCAGTTCCATACCAACTCAGGCATTGCCGTAGCTTAGCTTGTACTATAGATATCTCAGATCAGTACTGACTGCTTTATATTGTGTGCAACAGAGCACCAAGTGGAAAAAGATGTTAGGGTTGGAGAGCGTGTCACTTGAAAGTTAGTTCATGAAATGTTCTGAAAGATTCTGAAAGAAAGTGCAAAGCTCCCCTGGGGGCAAGTCTATTATGTGAAGATGGGGACTGTTAGCTAAAATGTGATTCCAGCAGAGAAACAGCAGTTTGAGTCCAGAAAAAAACACATGCTACAGTTACCGTTCACCGTTATTCGGTATATGGGGTTTCTGAAGTGATGTTTTCAAAGACCAGTGTGACCTTGTTGGCAAAACTTCTTGTTGATATGGGCTATATGTATTTGTCAGGAGGAGATCACTGTGATGTGGGGGTAAAAGTGTTGGTATATACTGTAGTATAGAGTTAAATATAGAGTATATTTGATGTGTATTCTACTCTAAGTATATACTTACACTTTGTGTTAGTGTGATAGGCCTGTGTGTATTTTTCCTTGTCTTACTGTATGTGACTGCTAATGTTAAGAAGCAAGTCCTTCTAGCTGTTTATAATTACATAGAGCCATTTTTTAAAAGTTTTATAAATAAAAAAAATATATCTGATCTCACTTTGGCAACTCGTTAGTTAAAATATACAGAAAACGTTGGCTTAGTTGAACAAAAAAGAGGTTTCACTTGAACAAGGGGAAAAATTTAAACCTTACTAGGTGGCAAAGTTAAAAACAATACTTTCTATCTGTAAGGGTCCGCAACTAGAGGTCACTGTTTTTATTTTGTAGTTTTTGTTGGCTGACTCAGTTTCCCAGCAGGCACCTCGGTCAGGTGATGCGAGTGCACACCTGAACCGAGGTAGCCATCAATCAATCTATAAATAGCTGTTTAGACTGGGAAACTGGGTCGAGCATTTTTGGTATCACCACTGTCACTTGTGTGGGCATTTAGTTTTAGTTTGTTTTTGTTCTTTGTCACGTGGAGGCCACAGCTGCAGCGTCTTCGAGCCTCACGTGGAGGCCACAGCTGCAGCGTCTTCGAGCCTCACGTGGAGGCCCCAGCTGCAGCAGCCGCCGAGCACCTCGTGGAGGTCCCAGCAACACCAGCAAGCCTCATGTGGAGGCCCCCACCTTTTACCCCCACCTTTGTCCAGTAGCCCTTATTTAAGGCTCGCCGCCTTCGGAGCGACACCCCATATTTTTCTATGAACATTTATAGATGCGAACAAATCACAGAAGTAGCTCACATAGACACAAATAGACACTAATAGACACCAAATACCAATACTTACAATAATTTTAGTGTGTAAGTGAATGTATAAAATGTCTGTGTATTGTATGTTTGTGTGTGTGTGCGTGTGTGTGTGTGCATGTGTGTGTGTGTGTGTAAATCTAAAGTAAGAGGACAGGAGGAATCAGCCCATCCAGTCTGCCCCTTCTCATCTTATACAGTAAACCCTTTTCCTCTCTTATTTGAATTTTACACACACACATGCACACGCACACACACACATACACACACACATAAACGGAGGACTGTTTTGTAGGAAAAATTAGCAAGGAACATCGCTAATGACACTCGCATGAACCTGCACTTTACCTTTGGAAAGAATTGTGACAGAGCAGTGTTTCTGTGTAGAGCAGAGAGAGAGAGAGTGTGTGTGTGTGTGAAGCCGAGAGGGGGTGGGGGGTATAAAGGCGAGTGTGTGTGTGAATGGGCACAGTGTCAAATTGCGCGCGCGCACATAACGACTGGCTGAAACAGAGAGGGACAAAATGGATCTTTAACCTCTCTAATGAGACTTTCTTTTTCCTTACACACTCGTAATAAGAAACAGTACACTGTACACGCGTGCTTACAAACACAAAAAAAATATGTTTTACGCACACACACGTGGTCACAGTGTTATATTTATCTATCTATCTATCTATCTATCTATCTATCTATCTATCTATCTATCTATCTATCTATCTATCTATCTATCTATCCATTCATAGACCGTTGCAATCCATTAATCCTTTCCATAACATCAGTAGCATATACAGTACAGTATGTGATCTGTCACATCAAATCAGGTAAAAAATAAGGTTATTACTGAGTCTGAGTTTGTTTACAAGGAGGATCTCAGAAAAACCCTATTCTTACGTATTTCAATGACAATTCCATGATGAAGGATGAAAGAGGGAATATATTTAATCGTGTTTATTTAATACACCTGCAGTAATCAGCTTGGATAATGTTCATTAAGGTGATTCATAAAATCTCTTACTTAATTTTGTTGAAGCAGGATTTGGTTGGGTTTTGCCCGTGAAAGATCAGGTATTTTACTTCTTTCAGACTTCCAATATCCCTATCTTAATTGGTTCTAAAAAAACCACCTTTAGTGCATCATTCTCATAATTGGATATGCAGAAACTGAATAGTTCAGATGTAACTTTGAATATAATTTTATATATATATATTTAATTACACATTTTCTATTATTATTATTATTATTATTATTAATATTATTATTACCATTTTGGGGAAGGTGTGATTGGTTTATTAGATTTACAAATTCAGAAACAATGTCTGCTTGTTATAGCAATTCAGAAAACCTTGTCACTTGTCATTGTTAATCCGAGATAAAAACAAAGGACTATTGAAAGTCAGATTACCCACACCTGCAAGAGGTGCAACTGCTCCCCAACCGTCATATCAACACTCACTCTCAACCTCTGCTTTTACAAACCACTTCTGGCCCTCACTCATTGTGCGTGGACACAAAGGCTCTCTGCCGCTCTAAATGAGCAGTACACTCAACTGGCTCTTTAATAGCTTTAACCTTTTCATTTCGAAGTTCCTTTCACCATGTTAATGGGCTGCCAGGTATATCAGAGAGCACTGGCGCTTTCATCTCTACATTGCTGATTTATTCTGCTGTGTAGCCGTGGTCACCTATACAATGCTATCACCATCAGTGGAATGGTAAAGAGGGGTTCAGGGTTGCTAATGGAAACCGTACATTTTAGTGTAAACCTTTGTTTAAACCTATTGGCTGGACCTTTTTATTATATATATAATTGTCGTATGTAGATAAGTAAAATAGGGGAAACACAGGTGTGTGTATCTGTGTATACTGCTTTATCTTTTTCATCTGCTGGTCAGGTCTTCTATTCAGGTTTCTCATTTGCTGTAACTCAAAGGAGTTGAATCAGGTTGAAAAAAAATAGTCGTATGTGCTATCTCGTGCTTAAAGCACTTAAACACCAATCTAACATGCGAGGTTGTAACCAGTGTAAGCATATTTTAGTAAAATATACTTGTGTATGCCGCAATGTAACAATATGATAATATTAATCAACATAATATTAATCTTAGTGAAATATTATAGAAGTAGAAAAAAGGTATGACAAGTCATAAAACATATTGGGTTCACTTAAAGGTGAGATAAGAAAAGCAGACAGAGTATGACAGTAATAAAACATAAACAGTAAGGGGATGGGTAGTGATACTCAGTGTAAAGTGTGTACCCAAAGTATCTGGGAAAAACCCTAGAGTGACCCAGACATGAACTGTACTTATTTCATAATTAGCTGCCATGTGTATGATAAATAGACAAGATAAGGCGCCAGGTGCCGGGCCCGACAGAGACACAAGCACAAGATAAGGCGCCAGGTGCCGGACTTGGCAGAGACACGAGCACACTTAATGAAGTATTGAAACGTGTTGGATACATGTGCTACACGTGCACCTGCAGTCGCGCTCACATGGCTAAGTACAGTAAGAATATAGACAAATAACCAAAAGACATACGATCAGTTTTAAGAACACTGAGTTTAATAAAGAGTAGATACAACACAAAATAGCATGTTCATCTACATAATGAAAACAAGGAGATACATGAGAAATTCGATATAAAAATACAAAGTATAAAGCCCAACATAAAAGTAAAAAAAACATAGGTGGCCTGGCGAAGCATTAATAATCAGAATTGGTGCAGGTGCTGGAGGGAAATTCGTTTGGGTACTAACAGTTGCACTCTCGTTAGTTTGTGTACTAACGGACACTTTAAAATCGGTCTGAGTGGCAACACTTACATGACAAACAGGCCTTGGAACAGAAGGAGCTTGAGTGCCAGATTTCGGCCGTACAGGCCTAAAGGCATAAGGAGATGGGCTGTTTACCTCCAGACGAAGTCTCTTAGATGGACCAGGATTAGAGTCATCCTTCCTGAAATACGTAAGCCCTCTCTTCTGTAGAAATTGCATCAATGACACAGACAGCTGACACTCAGCCTTGGATGAGGCCCACAGAGGCCCAGTCAATAGCAGGTTCAGTTGGGTTATAATCTGTACTGTCCATGCTGTCCAGAGGGATGCAATGAGCAATTGGGCAAGTACAGCCAGCTGTAAAATTAAAATAAAATACATAAATACAACAGATAATGAAAACAAGATAAAAAATTGAATTAGTGTGAATAATGCTTATCCATGGTCTGTCTCTTAAGAACTGTAGACAAGGAAAAAACAGGGATGTATAGTAAAATTCAGTGCCACCCTAATATTCTTTTTAGAAATTAAACATTTACATTTAGCAGACACTCTTATCCAGAGCGACTTACATTTTTATCTTATTACACATCTGAGCAGTTGAGGGTTAAGGGCCTTGCTCAAGGGCCCACCAGTGGCAACTTGGTGGTTGTGGGGTTTGAACCTGGGATCTTCCGAACCGTAGTCCAATGCTCTAACCACTGAAAATGCCTGTCCCGAAGAGAAGTGTTAAGATAATGGAAAGTAATTTTGCAAGAAATGAATATGTAATGGGAAAAAATATAATCACGAGGTACAGATGACGTAGGGAGTCAGATGACGAGGTATATAACGTAACATAATATGGTAGGAAAACTTAAACATAATAGGAGAATTTCTTGGAAAATTTAGACTATAATGGGTTAAAACATTTGGTAAGGAATGAAAAAAAAAGATGTAAGAAGTACTGAGGATGTGCATTTTCACAAGGTGTGCATCCCCCTCTTGAAAACTGTATATAATGAGTGTGCATGCAACTGTCAGACAGTCTGCTCTTGATAATGCCTGGAATGCTTGCAGAGTCCTGAGTCCTTCTTTGGTCTTTTTTGACTAGAGATACAGCGTTTGTTTAATATTTTTAATAAAGGTAACATTAACAAGTGGAAGATAAAAATCTCCCACACTAAGCTTGCTAAACGTCCCGTGAAATACAGAATTGTCCCATAATTGCAAACTAAAAGTCCCTACAGTATTGACCCGATAAGGGACCTTTTTTTGTTGTATTTTTGTCTAAATCAAAGTGAATTCTAGTGAGAGAAATATTACAGGTTAGACTACTAAGATGGGGTGATTTGTATGAGATAGACACAGTCAGGCTGTGGATAGAAGGTAAACCTCTCCTCTTCCTCAGCCTGCCTGTCATGTTCTCTAGCAAAACAGAGAACAGAGAATGCGTTTCTGACGGGTTGTGACTCACAACCCAGAGCGACGTTTTTGCCAGGGGCGGCACTGAGCATGCAGGAAAAAAGTAAAAGAGAAGTTCAGAATGATGATAACATTCGCATGACCTGTTTTCTATCATGTGTGTTATCACACACATTTTTTTATGTCACAGTGTAGAAACTCGGTGGTGCCCTGATTCTAGTTTGTAAACGAGGCAGGGGACTGACTGGGAAGGTCTCTCAGTCAGAAGTATGAGATCAGGAGGGAGAGTCTAAATGGACATCACCGGCAGAGGAAGCAGGGAGAAAAACACGTGTCTAACTTTCTACAGCAATGCAACTAGTAAAATCACACTACGAAACACCACAGATCATTCATTCTACAGTTTTGTGCAAAATTATTCAGAATAATATATAAGCAGTCCGCACACCCTCAAGTAAACATGTTGTTTTGTCCTGTGGCTGTCGGATTAAAAAGAAGAAGAAGAGGGAAAAGTCTTTAGTTATAGCCAAAAAAGAAATGAAAAGAAGAAACCGGCAAAAGATAAATATATAGCTATTATCTCTTTATAACATTATGTAATTTGTATTGCATATTATGTATTATGTAAAATACATTAGTATTACACTTACAGTATGTTTGTTAACTTACCTTGCAGTGTTGCTAGATTACATAACACAGGATATAAGCCATGCAATCATCCAAATCATTCTGTAATAATGGATATATACACTTTTTTTTTTTTTTTTACTACAAACTGAATGTAAACCAACTAAGTTGCAAATAATATTAACCATTTTGGTTATAACAATATTAATAATAGTAAAAATAATAATAATAAACATGGTATATTCAGCCTTTACAAATACTGTATCGTTTTCTTCTAAGTCCAAACAGCTTATAAAGCCATACTACAGAATGAGAAAATAATATATAAGCGGTGTTCAAGTGGAACCATGATTTTTGGTGAAATTTTCTTGTAAATGAAGACATTAAATGAATTGAAGCCCGTTCGCCCCACTCTATCCCCGGTCCTTATTTCTGTTTCATGGAGGTGGTGATGTTAATCTGCAGCACATAGCATGTAAAAATTGCCATTTGATGTTATTTTAGTAAACTGAATCTGCGAACAATTGTGTAAATCAATCTGCCATAGAAGCCCATATACAGTAAGCCATGTCTCAATAGTGGTCTATCGGAAGGGCATCTTTGGGCTTTAGAGGAGATTTTCTCATAATGGAGTGTTTATTTACTGCAAACAGTTTGTATTAAATGACTGAACAGCTTGATATTGTGCATACACATATTTCTACATTTAATATAGCGTTATTTCATAGCTTAATTTTAATGAAATTTTCACGCTTTCCATGTAGACCTAAAGCAGTCACTTGTGCTTTAAGCTTGATTGTCTAGAGACAGACATATACAAAAGGAATGGCACACTAAGTTCTAGATTAGGCATTTTCAACACATGTTTAGTGTTGAAAAGCAACACAGGTACAATACTTTCTGTGTATATAATCATGAAATCATGACATAACTGGCCTTGTCCTGTCTAGTACGCTCTTAATAAAGGTTCTGTGGATGGTTTTATCTTTGCAAAGGGATTTTTTTTTTTGCATTAAAGGGATACCTTGCACTGAAGCATTCTGCATAGAATCTTGAAACGTTCCCAGAGAGGGACAAGCCAAAGAACCCCTAAGGGTGTTAAATAGAAGGGTGTTAGAGTGTAACATGCATCCAGCTAAAACAAATCCCCAAACAAACGGCAATTGTTGAGCTTAATTTATTTATTTATTTATCTTTGTCTTCGTCTTTATCCTGCTGCTTCGAGTCCACGTGTGCCATTACTGGGAAAATGAAATCTGTGCTTTTGCTGTGAGATTTCCAGCCATCTGTTTATTTCTACTTGACTGGCTTCCTGATCCCTCCTGCATGCGACTGATTTTATTAATCAAAGCTCAGAGTGTGAGAAAAAGCACTTAGAATAGAGAAAGTGTGCAGCATCACGAAACACTGTAAGATACTGTAGAGCTTTTGAAAAGACATCATGCCAATTCGCTGTTCATGATGATGTACTGTACAAACCTTAGTAGTTCTCTGTCGTGTACACACAGTGTGAATGCACGCTTTTGTCTGGACTCGTTAGGACCCAAGCACCATGACATCAGCACGATGAGGTCATAGTTATTATTAGGGCCCAAGCACCATGACATCAGCACAATGACGCTACGACATCATTGTCATCACTGTGACAGTGCTGATGTCTGATGGGATGATGTCATAGAGTGTAAGGGGCCTCTTGTTCTTCTTTGGCTTTTTTTTAAAGCACCTGGGGCTTTAAGGGGGTCTTAACATGCTCAAAAAGTTATAAACATTTGCACATATTTTGGAATCTAATGGAAAATGTTAAAAGTCTTGTCATAAAAATTCTCTATTATAAAATCATTTCTTATTCTATATTTCGATTCCCGAGCAATGCTTGCTGATTGGCTAAGACTTTACAAAACAAAGAAAGTCTAATTTGTTGCTGAGGATTATTTGTATGTGTGTGTGTGTGTGTGTGTCTGAGAGAGACAAAGAGAACGAGCTAATCTGTGAAACTTTGTGAAGGTGATATTATTCTCTCTGACCGGAGAAATGTCAGTCTGGATTTATGTTGTAACTATTCAGCGTTGTATGGTCTGTCCACAGACTGTGGTGTGTGTGTGTGTGTAAGTGTGTGTGAGAAAAGTGTGATAAAAATGTTGTGTGTACAGTATGATCCCCGGGTTGCAAACTAATTTGATTATCCTTGTCTTTTCTGTTTGTGTGTTTCTAAATTAGATGAATGATAATAATGAAGCCACTGAGTTTAGATGTTTGTTTCAGAGCAGCCTCTGCTTCTCCCTTTCTCCTTCTTTTCCTCTTTCTCTAGCTTTTTCATTACTCCTCCTTTCATCCTTTCTCACTCATTTTCACTCTTAGTCGTCTTGATCTCTCTATAGCTTTCTCTTTCTGTCTGTGTCTTTTTGATTAATCGGACATGTCAGACTGTTCTACTAACATCAGTGAAAGCTGCTTCCTCTTAGTGCATGCTTTTCTGCACAAAAAAGGAAGGGTTGTGACTGTCTCTCTCTTTCTCTCTCTCTCTCTCTCTCTCTCTCTACTTTTTGGCTCTGCTTCATTCAGACACACACACTCACACAAACACACAAACACACAAACTGTTACAGATTCATCTTGACCAAGTATTTTTTTGACTGTTTACTCCAATGAATCTTACTGTTTGTGTGTGCAAAACAGAGAGAGAGAGTGAGAGTGAGAAAGCGAGAGAGAGAGAGAGCGAGCATGTGTGAGTATGCTTGTGTTTGTGGTCATGCATTCAGCCTCTAGCTGCTGCTATTTGTCATCAGTCTGTCAGTTTAGATTTACAGCATTGTCCAGTGCTTGACATACAGACCTGAGGACGCACACAACCACACACACACACACACACTGAATTTTTCTGAGCTTTAGTAGATTAAAAGCATTTTCTTTCATTAAGGCACCCATGTGCATGCTCAAGTAAAGACACACTGCATAAAACCCATTTCCACCACTGTGGAAGCCATGCATCAAGAGGGCAGACAAGCATACCTGCACTAATGCCATAATATCTGTGAATAAACATTAGGTTCCAGATCAATGAGATGTAATGTAGATAATAATAAGTAATTATTGTCATAATTTTCTATGGAAATTGCTAATGTTCACTCCTTCACTCATTCTCTATACCACTTATCCTGTTAAGGGCCGTGGAGCAGCTTTAAGCTCATCTTAGAGGATTTAGGGCATGAGGTGAGGTACATCCCCACAGGCAACATCGTAAAGGTCTAAATCTTACATTATGGCCAATTTGGACACACCAGTTAGCCTATCTTATATGACTATGAATTTGGACTGTGGGAGAAAACCTACCAAGCATGGGGAGAACATGCAACACAATGCTCACAAACCCGGGGCAGGAGTTAAACCCTGACCCTGAAGGTGCAAGGCCACTTAGACTCTATGTTGCTGTGTCATCGAAGATGTTTATTTTTCTAATTGTTCTATTTCTAAAACTAGTCAGTTTTAAAATCTTTATTTTTGTCTACCGAAAAAGTAGTTTCGAGATGGGAACAGGTTAACACACCAGCTCTTGTCGAAAATTACACGTTCTGTAGCATGGTGGGAAACCGTCAACCGCATTAAAGAGAATTTTAAAAGAGGATTTGCATGACCTATGCCAGTTAATAAATGAGTTACGCCAAATTTTGCATTGCTTTCCGTACAGACCTTGTATGATAGTGTAACCGGGTGCAGTTTTGGCAGACCACAAAGAAGTTAGGATTAGCATTAGGATTATTTAATCAAAACCACAAAATCAATATCACTTAAATGTAACCTTTCAGTTAGGAGGCTTTGTAGATGAGAATGAGGATTAGTTCATTTAGACTATAAAGTAAAAAAAAGTGAAGAAAATGGGGTTACAATATATTCTAAAAGCATTCCATAAGATATAACATCCTACATACTGTATTAGTAAAGATTATAAAAAGGTTAGCATGAATGCTGCAACATTCAATCTACAGTAATCATCTGCTCTCATTCCCATAAAAAAAAAATCAATGATGTGCAAGACAGCACAGTGACATTTGAATAACGAGATTTCATTTATAGGATAAAGGAGAGATTGACCTTAAAATGAGAAGTGTACTACTCATAGGAAAGACAAACAGTACTATTATTGAAACAATATTGTTAAGTATTATTACGGACCTTTTTAATCTCTATAATAACGTTTGAATATCCTACAGCCGTGGTGCCACATCTTCAAAATGTGCAAATAAAGGCCTGGTTTCCTCAGGGTATTTTGTGTGTGTATGTGTGTGCATGTGTGTGTGTGTGGGTCAAAGTTCACATTCTGTGGAACTATCAATCAAAAATGGCTGCATCATATACAGCATTAGCAGATAGGTATGTGTAAATGTAAATGGGATATCGATAACCAGCCTGAAGTATGTACTAATGTGGCAGGCAAATGTGTGTTTGAAAACGATGTCATTTTTCATTAGTTTCCAAATGTAATTTATTCAGTGAAGAAAAAACCAATAACAATATCTCATCCATGCCATCGATTTGTTAAAGTTCGCTTCGCACACCATGTTTGGCATTATTGCTTATTACTCAGCCATAAGCTGTTATTGAAGAATGTTACAGAAGACATTTTTATTCCTGCCATATCTCCACTCAGCTTGAACCCCGTTATTCTCATTTTAAAAAATGTCCTGCTAGCTATCTCACCATACAGCCAGTCAGGATCGAGAGAATAGAAATGTTAAAAGCTGAAGAGAGTTGAGAATGATTGTGCTGGGAGGAGATAGATGTATTGCTTTCGAGAGGAAGAGATGAGGCTTAGAAAGGTTTATCCGACAGAGAAAGGGAAAAGAGCTTGGAAGAGGAGGGTGTGTATACTGGCTCATCAGATTACTATGAGGCATTCATCACATGGAGTCATTGGTCGAAAGGAATAAAAAAAAGTGAAGGAAATGGAATGCGGGAGGTGATTGTATTTATGGGGCTCTGAAGGTTGTAAGGACGTAAGAGCAACTGCAGCAAAATGATAAGAAAAGGTCAAAGGTTAAAAGAGTGGGAATGTGAAAAAAAAAAAAAAAACGCTTCAGAAATCGAGTAGAAATTGACCTTTATGGGACACCATTGTTACACAGCTTGAGAGCCTTTCTACTAAAATACACAAAAGATCAGAATGGCTTTTTCCCTCCCAAAAGAATTCATCTGGCCTGCATCTCTTTTGTAATTATGTGTCTCCTGAATGCTGTCTTTATATATTTTGTAAATAATTCTTACGCTCTTTTCTGTAAGGACTAGGGTACATGTCTGTGCATAAGAGCGTGTGCGTATTTATGTATGCATGCGGCACAGAGGGATGAGTAAAGGTCAATGTGAAATTACTTGACACTTCAGTAGCTCATTTTAGCTGGAAAGTGCGACTGCACCCATAATTGGAATAATGCAAGGGAGAAAAAATGCAGTATGTGTCTGTCTAATATGCTTTGACAAATTTTATTATTTTTAAAAAATGCTTCCTTTAAAATAAATGAAACAAGCAAACCAATAAAAGTGGTGCATCTTCAAAAGGTAAATAAAGTGCTATGAATTATTAAGAAAGAGAGAGATTATAAAGCGAGGCTTTAAATGAGGATTTGATTGTTGTTGAGGGAATTTGTTCTTATGATGTTAAGTCATTTAGGAAGAACTTTTTCATGCTGCCCTTCCAGTCTCCATAAGGATGATATTTATGGCTGTTTTATGAAAAAAATATACTGCAGTCACCTTAAGTGTTTACTCGTTTCAGATCATTGCTGACCTTCGGCCCTGAACATCAAAATCCTATGCCAAAACTCATAATTTGCTCTGTGATTTATAGTTCTGTTTTTTTTAAATGGTGTTGTGTTTACCGGTTTGGGAAGGATTGTGTTTTAATTTGTCCTTGCACTGTGGTTAGTATAGATTAGTATGAGATTCTGTAAGCGAGCCAACAGTTGTTATACCATCCATTCATCTGTACACCAGTTCTGTTTACATTCGACTTTGTATTCGCATATTTAAAGCTCCAACATGGTTCCTTAATGCCATGTTTCTTGCTGGAATTGACTTTTTTTTTTGTTCTTCACTTAGATCCGCCTTTTGCGTCCTATAGATCCATCCTTCAACGTTTATTGATGTTGTCTTACCCTCCCCATCCAGAGCACTTAGCACACATCTCAATAGCCATCTGACACATACTCTAAACTCGAATAATGTCAGGAAATATTGATTAGAATAGGTGAAGGACAAAACCAGAATTATAGAACACTCTGTCAAAGGGCAGCACTAACACTGGGGTGACCAGCAGCGTAACGCGGCTGCTTCCCACTCAAAATTCTGTACAAATATCAGCTAACTCAGAAACCCACTAAATCCACTCTTAAGCACCTATAAGGTTTTGTGTGTATGTGTATGAGTTGCAAAGGGTGGCATCTGGATGGAATCTTCATTCTATTATTATTATTAAGGATGCGTCTCTTCCTCTGATGATGAAACTTGATGTTTGATTGTCATGTTTGTCTGCACTTTATTTCTTTGATGGTTCTGATTGTACTCTATCTAGGATTAGTTTTAAAAAGCAGGATGTTGCACTGCAAGTATTAAAACGATCTTGATGAGAGATAATTACGCGTGCATGATGATTACTTATGATGAATACATGTACAGTATGTTTGTGTGTGTCAGCAATAGAGGGTGACGAGAAGAGGGAAAAAGAGAGAATCTGGTAATCAAGACACTATACAGTACAGTATCAGAGAAGGAGGACATAAATCAGCAGGTGGACTATTAAGTATGAAATGTAAATAGGATATGAGGGTATTTTAGTGTTTTGTGCAGGTATGTGTTTGTACATGACAACACTTAATTGTCATCCTAGATTTTGGTATATTAGGATAACATTAGTAACAAAAAAGAAATTGCATCAATCAAATTTAAGTAAAGTGCCCATAACACTTACAGTTTGCTCTAAGCTACCATCAAGTAAATTTTTTTGAGTGATTTCGTATAGAGTCGATAACATGATCCAATGTCCAGTCTATCAGATTTCAGCAAAATGTTTCAGATAGATCTTAGAAAACATGCCTTTTGAAAAAAGTCAAAACCCTTTCAAAGTTAAAAAAGGATTTTTTTATTATTGTTTTCTCAGCCCTTTAATTTGTTTTCCAAGTATGTATTGACAAAACTCCATAATCCTCCTTTCTTATGTCCTTACCATATATTGTATAAATATATAAAGATGTCTGCACCTACAATTCGTTTTTTATTTTGAATTTCTTTTAGAATTATTTTCCATTATTTGTTATAAAATCAAAATTTGATGGCTGCAGGGTGTTTTTAAAAGCATGACTTTTGATTGTGCAGAATAACAGAACACAGCGATGAGAGTAAAAACTACCCTAATGTCTCTATATAATTCTCTACAACTATACTGCACTTATCCCAGCATTTCACTAGTGCTTGGACTTTTTAGTACACCAGAGCCATGATTGGACTGCCCTTTTCACGTCTGAAAAGCTGGCCCCCCAGGAACTCCTAATAACCCAAACATGTGAAAATAACTTGGAGCGTCAGGTCTGTACAAGGAGATGTGGCAGAATCTCCTAGTTAAGTTCCTGTAATGTACAAGTGGTTTTCGTGAATGATTATGTGTATATGTTTACAGTTCCCACAGACAGATGTGTCTTTTCTGCAAGTTAACAGTAAGTTATTTACCAAATCTTTCAAGGATCAGGCGTTCCACTTGCTGAATGTTTATGGGAATGACAATAGCCTCCACTGGGCTGGGTTTGTCATTCATGGATGCGTGTGCTTCTTCTCCACTGAAAAGCAAGAAAAGACAACATCTTAACCTAAATGGTTGAATTATCTGTCCCTATGGACGATTGGCCACTTGTTACTGATCCTTACGCGACGTCACTATTTAATTCTTTATACTGGTTAGTCTGAAGCTCATTAATCTTCCTTAGTAGCAGCTCTGGGAATAGTGCTAGTTGTCATTTAAATAACAGGTTTGTATTAATGTGCTCGTTCTAATATGTTATCATTTCTATAGTAACAGCTCATTCACAGGAGTTGTGACAAATGTGAAAGCCCCAGTATATAGGTCTAGTTCTGATGTAATACCTGTACTTGCTCTGTTATATTCCCATATATTTCTCACTTTTTCCTAACTGTCTCCAGGTGCATGTGTGATAGGGCCTTTCAAGGAAGAAGAGCAGAGCTGAGGCTCTAATTCAGAGTGATAGATCCCACAATAAGTAGCTGGGATAGGGAGGTGGCACAGAGTGTGCGGGGGTGCAGGGTCTCTGCAAGGTGTATTAGATTTTAGATGTAACAAGCTCAGTAGGGGGATGCTGGAAACAAGGTAAAACTGCTCCTCAAGATCCATACACCCTCGAGTACTGCTGAGTTTCCTGAACCTAAATTCCCTGAACATTTCAGAATCTCCTATCGTGGTATTGAGTGGCAATCCCACATCACCTTATTTTGATTGAGTGCTCAGGCCGTGATATCCTTTGTTGGGAAGTAGAGCCTATTGAAGTACTCATGATATTGCCCTTGGGAAATACTGTGGCCGTGTCAATTGCTTTCTATATCAGAATTTGGCTTCAGTGACATTCTTCCATGCATTCACCAACAGTAACAACATGAGTACCTGTTCGTAATCACAAAAATCCTGATGTTGCACATTTGACAAAAAAAAAACAAAAAAAAACTTCTTAATAAAAAGAAGTGGTTTTGTTTTTTTTCAAGCCAGACACTTTGAGTACACCATGAATTGAAAATTGAGGAGTATATGGTTGGAGAAGACTCTTTCTTCTGTCAGTCAAATTAATATTTGTCTATCATGGCTACCTGTGAACTCATATACAGTGTGGAAGAGCATAGTAAGAACTTTCTTGAACAGCTGCTCATGGACATGGCATGGACAGCATTTAGAACAGATGCACTGACTGGATTGTTTTTTAGCGAAAACATGCTTCACTTCACCTTAGCTGCTGTGTAATTTGGAGAGCTAGCCAGCAAAGGTGAATTATAAGAACATTGAGTACAAGTACATAGAAAAATTTATTTTGGGGGTTGATCTGTCCAAGGGTTTTACTGAAAGTAATGCAAAAGTGAATGTAACTTTTTTTATGAACTGACAAAGGTCGTTTAAGTTTCATGTGTTGGTACAGTAAGCTACAGTAACTCTTTCTATATACACTGGTAGTACTCTGCATAGTCTCCATCACATGTGATGCATTTGTGCCATCCTTGAACCCAACTCTCAAATCCCCTTTGAAAATCCCCTTTGTTGCATTTGATTGTCTCCCATTGCATTACAGAATGTTCACAGACATAACATCATTGACAAGAGCACAGATGGCCACAGAAGAGGTTTAATGAAGGGGAACCTAGCATTGATAATAAACCATGCAGTGGGAGACCGTCAACTGCTACAAGGGAGATTTTTAAAGAGGATTTTAAAGAGTTCAGTTCAACAATGGTGCAAATGCATCACTGGTGAATTGGTAGAATTTTAATGGTCTTGGTCAGTTATTTACAGTTTTACTTTTGGTGCAACTTTCATAAAATAAACCATTTGGTCAGAGCATTTTTTTTTTTTTTTTGCACAGAATTTTTTCACTTAAGATATTTATTCTCATTTGGACATGCACATTAAACATCCACATTATAAATTATAAAACATCCACAATGTATTGTCTGGTTAACTTAGCCCTTGACCTTTACCATTTGTTTAGTTGCATTTCTCATACTGGTACTGTAGATCTGATGGTCATACGATGTATGACACAATGTGTGATAAATGTAGCAACCATTAAAATTTCTATGCTAGTAAAACACAAAATGTTCTGAAATGTATGAGCAAATACAAATAGTGTAAGTACCTGGTTAAAGCTAAAAATAAGCTGATCAATTTTAATGTAATCAGTAGTGTTATGATTTCTTTTTGAAGCCCACGTACATGTCTGTCTGCCTGTCTCTGCCCAACTTATTAAACCAAACATATAAAATTTTGTAAGATTAAAAAGTAAGTTGTACTTCTTTCATCATCAGCAAAACAAACTCTCTGTTTGCTAATCAGAGAATAAATCAGAGAAGTGAAATCGAAAAAATAGATTAGATAAAGATTAAGTTTTGTTTTAAACTACTCCAATGTGTTACTCAATTCATGTATACTGTACCACTCCAGCATGGTTATTGCAGTGCTAAAATATTAACTAATCACAGTAATACTATTCAGTTTAACTTTTCTAATTAATACCCATACAGTAGCAAAATTTTGTTGCTCAGACTGATCTTTGTCTAGTCTCATGTGACTGAATTGAGCTCCCTCATTACAAGCTCGACTTTGTCTTTTCTATTTCTCCTAAAGCTGATTTAAGGTAATGAGTTTAATTCTACACAACAATTTAAGCACTGTATACTTTGAGACAAATCTCTGAGATTTAGAGGTAACGAGCCACAGTTGGGGCACATTTGAGAAGATACAGAAAACGGCTAAAATCTCATTCTAGTCTCAATGACAGCACATTTCTTTACATATGAGTCACACACAAGACAAATATACTGTAAACTATCTCTGAGATTTACACGTAATGAGCCACTTTCTTTTGAGAAAATACAGAAAACGCCTAAATCTCATTTAAGTCTCAAAGACGGCTCATTTCTGTCTGGGAAAAAAGAGGAGATTAACATGAGATCTCATCTTTGAGTTTCTTTGCCATGGGTATCTTTAATATCTAATAAGTACGGTGAATGTTTCATTAAATTCTGTTTAGCCAGTTTTGCAAGATGCTGTGGCATTATCTCGCTAGACAGACAGACATCCAGATAGAAAATTATTCTGGTTTTGGGTCCTCCAATGTTTGAAACGTAATGATATCTGAGAAGGAATGAGTTCTGACCAATGTGCTTTTATTTATATCGATTGTCAAACTGGAGACGCTTCCAATTGATTATTTGTCATATCATTATTCATCACGGTAACACTATCATACTGGTGAGGCTCATATTGGATTTGGAGTCTATCTTAGGAACACTGCATGCATAAGATGGAATAAATGCCCAGTTCCTGGAATTCTTGCTTTTTTAATGCTAAAGAGGCAATTTGGCACAGCTGCACATATCACCCTGACAACTACAAGGAAACATGTATAACATAAGCTTAAATAACATTACAGTACATAAGCTTGGAATTAAACCGGGGACCGTGGACCTACTGTATGAGGCAGCAAAACTACTCTCTATGCCAGTCTGACAGCCACATCAGAAATCCAGAGTATTAAAAATTATAATACTGGTATAAGGACTTCCATCATGACCATATAAACCACTAGTTCTAGTGTATTAACCTAATATTTTACTACAGTAACAGATTCCAGACCACTAAGGTCTGTTTTAGATTTCACACTGAACACCTTTCCTGTGGTCACAATAGAAGAGGATCCGGAAAGAATATAACTGAATTGAGGCTTCGGCTGACAGGAGCGGTCTGTGCTGACAGGAGTCTTTTATTAGTGTGTGCTGGTCTCTGGGCTACAGTCACTTCGTCCTATCTCAGAGTCATTCAGCCATGTATTTACCAGCTTTAATGGAAAAAGCTCCCATATGACCAGTGAGATTACACGATTCAGTAAGCTACAGCACAGGATCTGATTATAACCCTGTCCACAAACTTAATCCTAAATATTAAACTCATACATTGAGCTACAAATCTTATATTGATTTTAATAAAGCTTTTAATTGCTTCTTCCTAAAATGCATGACAGATCACAAAGCAGCACTCTAAGCATTTTTTAGTTTTGTTTGCATCTACTCATGATGTTAATAAACAAATTTAGACGGTAGAGTAATGGCATCCTCATTTATACCCCCATAACCCTGACCAAGCAGTTAATAGAAATAAATGAGTGAAAACAAGATAAATGTATTATTATAATAAAAATATCTGACTTGCTTCATTTTGTGCAATTTTTTTGTTGCTCCCCACATGATGCTAGTCCCAATACATACTGTACTTTACAGTATGTTCTAACCAGATGCCCTACAAACCCTCCTGGCATGCTGCTTGTATCTTGATCTATAACACATAATCTTTTTCATTATGAGTAGTGTATTTACAGTACAGTATGTTTGGTTCACATCTCTAATATGCATAAAGGATCTGCTTTTTTTGTTGTTGTTTTACAATGGTTCTGTAACAGTAACAAAATCATCTCTGTGTATAGGGAAGTTGGTCCCTCTGCTCTTACCGCATGAACGTCTCCAAACAATTTTTCCTCATTTATTACTTGCTGAGTTGTGATTACTTTTCTGTCTTCAGCAAAGAGTAACCATCTGAGTCAGCAAAAACCCTCCTGCTGCATTGGGGTATGTGTTTAAAAGAAAGAGTGAGAGATAAAGAAAGAAGTTTGTGGTAATGGAGTGTCTTAGTTTTCTAGTGCATACTACAGGTAGTTCTAATAAGTTATACTATTCTTTTTTAAATCATGTTGCATTGAGAAAAGCAGGTTAACACAGTCTCATATAATACTCTCACAATATGTAACAGTTCATTCGGGTAATTTCACAAAAATAAATGAAATGCTTTGTCACATTGTTGTTGGTGGAGGAGGCTGTTATTTACTGTGGATATGGTCAGGACCAAGGCAAGGCAAGTTAATTAAATTAAACATTTTATACACAATAGTACATTTAAGGTGCTTTACATAAAAGATGAGAAAATAATCATAAAAAAATAGAAAATAAAAGCACCAAAACTTTTTAAATTATTTAAATTTGATTTAAAATAAAAAACAGTTTGTAGTGGCACTTTTAAAACTACTTAAACTTTGATTAAGAATCAAAATAAATCGTAAAGTTAAGAAACATAAAATACAGTGCAGTCAGTTCGGATGTAGCACATTGCTCATTCAATAAATGCACAGCTAACCAGATGAGTTTTAAGTCTAGATTTAAATGTGACTAATGTTTTAGCACAGCTGATCTCTTCTGGAAGCTGGTTTCAACTGCGAGAAGCATAATGGCTAAAAGTCCCCTTGTTTTGTGTGAACCCTGGGTGTTACTAACTGACTCGATCCTAACGATCTAAGTGGTCTGTTAGGTTTATATTCAGGGAGCATATCTGCAATGTATTTAGGTCCTAGGCGATTGAGTGATTTATAAATAAGTAAAAGGACTTTAAAATCTATTCTAAATGTTACAGGAAGCCAGTGTAAGGACCTGAGGACTAGTGTGATGTGATCAGATTTTCTGTTTCTAGTCACAATTCTGGTAGCAGCGTTCTGGATGAGCTGCAGCTGTCTAATGGTCTTCTTGGGAAGGCCGGTGAGGAGACCATTACAATAATCCACCCTGCTGGTGATAAAGGCCTGGACAAGTTTCTCCAAGTCTTGGAAACAAAAAATCTAGTTCTTACAATGTTTTTAAGATGATAGTATGCTGATTTAGTTACTGCTTTGACATGACTACTGAAACTAAGGTCTCTCTCCAAAATCCCCCCAAGATTACCAAGGAGTATAACAAGGAGAGTAATTGCTCAAAGTTTTGTCTCTCTCTTTTCTTTTTTTTTGACTGCACACCCCCCCCCCCTTTTATTACCCCTTCTGCTGTTCCTGTCTGCTTTTTTATTCTTTGCACATCTATATTTATCTTTATATTTACAGAAGATTTGTGGACGTAAGGGGAATGACGCCCAAAACCCTTGCAAAGGGTTCATAATTTATTAACAAATCATGTTTGATGGCATGGAGCAAACATTATTTATTGGAAATGCAGTATTCTCTTGGGTAAGGAAAATAAAAACTGCAAGCAGGCTAAATCAGTCAGACAGGACCACCAGGATTACAAGCCCCTAATGGCCAATCTGAGTCTAGATGTAGGTGTATTAATGAGAGCTGTGTCTGGCTCTGTTAATTAGAGTTATTGAAAAAAAATATATAATAGAAAATTTTTAACATCAGAGTAGAATTAATACTACTGTAAGTACATAATGTTACCAACAGAAAGAAAAACATCTCCATTTAAACATTTATTGTACATAGTACACAGAGTGACTCATATCCACTCAGTCATCTATCATTTCTTGTTTTATCAGCAGGGGAAAGATGGCATTCAGGAGAGTGCAGCAAAACTAATAATTTTGTCTTTGTCTCACTCCCCCTCTCTATTTTTCTCTCACTCTCTCTCTCTCTCTCTCTCTGGCTCTCAGATGGAAAGGTATATGCGCTAGGGGGTATGGGTTCTGACACCAGTCCACAAGCACTGGTGAGAGTCTATGAGCCAGTTAAGGATCAGTGGCTGTCCCTGGCCTCCATGCCCACTCCCCGCTATGGAGCGTTTTCCTTCCTGCAGGGCAACAAGCTTTACGTTCTCGGTAAGCCCATCCATCCTTTACCTCTACAGAGAGAGATTTGTTTTAGAATTAGTGATTGCCATGTATGTGTCACAATGCATCAATATAAGACAAAGGTTTCTGAGGTTGTCTTGTATACTGTATATAAAAATGTTGTAATGTTGTATATAGAAATGATGTTCTCAACTTTCTTGCACACAGAAGAAATAGTTAGCATAAACATTTGTGTAGTAAACTATAAAAACCAAATAGAGTATAGAATTAAATGAGCAGTTGTGATTGAATGTAGACTTCTAAAGGGTACCTAGCAATGGATGTATTGCCATTCACTACATTTCCAAAGTTACTTGTTCATGAACTGTAACAAGTGTCCATCAGATTCACATCTTTAAACATCCTAAACAAAAACATGCTTCATTCCTTCCACCTCCCAAAAACCAGTAAATGGACCGGTTGTGTTAAATAGCCCATGGGTGTAAATGTGCTCATAGAGCAATGTGTCTGAAGTGCAATTACTGCTTTATGGTCATGGATCTGAATTTAAGCCGAATGGCTAATGAAGATGAATAAATGAATTTCGATGCAAAATATGCTAAAAATGCATGTTTTACTCATAAAACTTATTATACATCATAACTGTTTTACCTATTTTGCAAATACTTGTTTTTCTTTTAAAGTTTATTGATGAGTCCTTCATTTGACATTAGAATTATTTAGGGACTAGAGTGAAACTGTATGTAATTCCAAGAGTATAAGTCAGGATACACTAGCAGAGTTATAAATGATATATATTTTGTAGTAAAAAAAAAAAAAAGTCTTTAGTTTCATGATCCATGTATCCATGAACATTTTACTTTTACTCTTTCATTGCGTAACCATTCCTTGGACGTTCACTCTCCTGAGAATTGCCAATGAGATAATGGAACCATAAAACACCACAAGCCTCAGGCAACTGCATATACTGTATCTCTCAGCCACCCAGATCATTAACGAGAGACATAACTGACCAGCCATCAACCAAAAATTCTTTAAAACAAGCTTGTCCCTGGCACATAGCATGAAAAAAAATTTAAGCATTGTCTACCCAAATAGTCTCAGAAGAATAAACTATTTGGTCACATTCCTTGGAAAATGTGTGTGTTTGCATACACATATGTATGGAATAAATACTCAGATGGGGTAGAATAGTCAGTAATTACAATGTGTCTGATTTCCATGCTAGATAGTGTCACAATATTCAGGCAGTATGGCAGACAGGGTAATAACACCTGGTAATTGTTCATGCTGTGCCAAGGCTGATTATCAGTACAACTCCTTGGAGACAGGATCTGAAATGTGTTCTTCACCAGAGGGGCAGTACTTTGCATTTCTCATAACTCTGTTTTTTGTACTCTGTTCCTAGAAAAAATATTCCTTAGAACTAACCGCAAGTTCCCCATTCTGATTGGTCAGAAGGTTTTGATTCATTTTTACAGCACACCTCAGTCAGATGTTTAACTTACGTTTTCTGCTACAGTAAAGTCTTCAGGATCGAGAACTTTGCGATGTGTCCATAACATGACAATGTGCATTATATTTGTTTTGTTAACTTCAAGAGAAAGAAAAAAAGACAGGCTTCCACATCACTCCATCACTGTTCTTTCTGCAGTGACGGCATGCTCCTTGGGGTTTTTCTTACTTAACGCTCTACAGTGGCTAAATGTAGTTGTCAACTTCAGAGTCGCTGTGATAATCTCACTAGGGAAAAAACAGTGGAATTGTCACGAACCAGCCCAATCAGCCTAGCACATCCAGGTCATAACCCCTCCCAGGCCTTTTCCCGCTTCTTCACCCAACCACCTGAGTGCACCTGCCACAAATCAGACTACCTGGTCTGGGCTTTTAAACAAAGCCAGAGATCTTCTTCCCTGCGAATGTATACTACAAACGTATTAAACTGATTTAGTCTAGTACAGTGAAAAACCTTGAATTTACAATTCATTAATTCATTCCGGACGCGGGCTCATATTCCAAAACGCTCATAAACCAAATTAAAGTTTTCCATAAGAAATAATGGAAACTCAAATTATTCATTTCTCAGCCCAAAAAATAAATACATAAAATTAATTAACACAAAATATTAAGTAAAAATAAAAAAAATAACCTGCACTTTACCTTAAAAAAAAAGTAGAAATAAATCCCGACAGATAAGTGTTTCCGTTTGTGCACGCAGGCACTGTGTATGTGTGAGGCTAAAATAAGGAGCCCCTCCCCCTCTCCCCCTTCTTGCCTTACAGTTACCCTTCCTCCACTCTTTTCACATACACATGCGCACACAATGGAAACACTGTTTTATCGGAAAAATAAACAATAAATCTTTCTAATGACACTCGATTTAGCGACACACTAACGGAATCACTGCTGTAAAGTAAATAAATAAAACAGATGAACCTGCACTTTACCTTTAAAAAGAATGACAGAGCAGTGTTTCTGTGTAGAGCAGAGAAAAAGTGTGTGTGTGTCTGTGAAGGTGAAAGTAGGAGGGGACTGTGTGTGTGTGTGTGGCACTGTGTCCAATGACCCATGCGCACACAGACAAAAAGCAGAGCCTTAAGCAGAGAGAGAAAATGGATTTTTAACCTCTCTAATGAGACTTGCTTTTGCTTGCATTATTGATCATGCATGCTGTACACACACGCATACAGACACAAAATAAAATATGTTTTACGCGCACACATATGGTCACACTGTTATAGTAAACAGTACATGCGTGCACGAATGTTGATTATACCAGCAAGAGATGCGCACTAAGACCCAGCAGGGAGACGATTACCCACAATTCTGCAGCACAAGAGAGAGAAAAACTGTTGGCTCAGTTGTGATCACATGACGTTCGGCTTTCACTGTAGTTTGTTCCTATGTTTTGACCCTGCCTGTTTCTTGGATTTCGTTTTGTGTCTCGCCCTCTGGATCTTTGCTTGTGTTTTATACATCTATTGTATGACCTCACCTGTTTATTCGACTCTCAATTGTGGATCACGCTTCTGGATTTTACTCTCCCACAAACTGCATGAGTTATGTGCTTGTGAGTAGTTTTACCTTCTGCTGGATTTTCTTTCCAAGCAGCAGACCGCGCACCCTCTGCCTTACCCGGATACACTTGCTCCGTCAGAGATCCTTTCTCGGGCTCCACTCCTGGGTTTGCGAAATCTCCCTCACATCATCAGCCCGCCTCCTCTCCAGTCACAAGGGATTTCCTCTTCATCTGGACCGATCATTCTCACACACACACACACACCTAGCATCTCTTCTTTGCTCCTGCTGCAGCTACTGTTTATTATTCCTGTGTGTAAAAATAAAGCTCTCCTTTGCTCCTGCTGCAGCTACTGTTTGTTATTTCTGTGTGTAAAAATAAAGCTCTCAAAAGAAACACAGTTTGTCTGCTGTTGGGCTCATTCTAGTTCAGCACCACCTGTGACAGCATACATCGGCCATGATGAACCCAGCGGACTTGGAACAACTCAGACAGGCTCTTTCCCAACCAGGATGGATGGTAACCCAACAGGTTACCCAAATACTCTCCTCCATCTCCTCACAACTGCGACAGCTCCTAGCTGCACCTCCTCCAACTACGTCAACCACTATGCACCAAGAACCCCATTCTTCCAAATCCGCGACCAGATGATGGTGCACTGGGAACCTGACGCCATTTTGTCTTCCAATGATCAATGATTGTCTCCCAAATTATTCACCGAGGAGAGGAGAAGGGTGTTTAACTGCTCCCACTCTGGTCAGGATGCCGCCGGGCAGTTACTGGAGCTCCGCCAAGGCCTCCGTTTGGTGTATAATAACGCAATCAAGTTATGCACATTGGCTGCATCCACCAATTGGGACCCCAAGCTCTCTACGATGCCTCCCTTCATGGTCTTACTGAGAGAGACCAGCATCACCTCGTCCAGGTGTTGCCCAGCAATCTTAACAGCCTCATAGCGCTTACAGGACACACGGACGTTCAGCTTAAGACGTTAAACCCAACCAGCATTCTTCGCCAGACCCAGATCTTCAGCTCCACAAAGGCTTTAGTCTGGTTCTTGTCTTTATTGTGGGCAACCCGGCCACTCCCGTCTCCAATGGCTGTTAAAGGCCAAACCCCTCCGGTGAGACTAGGGACCCTGGAGGGGCCAACCCATAACCTTTCCCCTAGCCAATGCCCACTTCTGCCGGCCATCCTAGTATCACATGGCAAATCTCACAAGGTATTTGCACTCATCGACTCCGGTTCGGACCAGAATCTCATCTCAGAATGCAAGGTGAAGGACTTCAACCTCCTGATGTATTCCTTCGACAACCCACTGGCCGTTTGGGCCCTCGATGGCACCCCCCTGTCCGTCATTACCCATTGCACGGTCCCGGTAATCCTACAGGTGTCTGGTAACCACACTGAAGACCTCACTTTCCTGGTCATGCGCCACGCCCACCCACCTCTGGTTTTTGGATGTCCATGGCTGACCCGTCACAATTCTCACATAGATTGTTCAGAAGTGGGGTCTCTCTTGTTTAACGTCCTGTCTGAAATCAGGTAACTATCCGGCTATTACACCTTCTACCAACAAAGACTTCCCCGACCTCCCAGCTGTTCCTCTTGACTACACAAATCTTAAACAGGTGAGTAATAAGTTACGAGCCCTCTCGCTACCACCCCACAGACCCTATGATTTTGCCATTGACCTTCTCCCAGGCACAACGCCTCCCAGGCGAAGGTTATACTGGCTATCTTCCGAGGAAAGGGAGGTCATGGATAAATATATCTTAGAGCCCCTAGCTGCTGGAATCATCCGCCTTTCGTCTTCCCCTGCTGGGGCTGACGATCCTGATGGGTCCAGCCAAAGGAGAGGTGGTAACCGATTGGCCACCACCAATGACCCGAAGGGATCTCCAACGCTTTCTCGGGTTCGCCAACTTTTACTGCAGTATCATTAGGGACTACAGCTCAGTGGCAGACCCTCTTACCTCTCTCACTTTTTTTAAGAACCCCTTCCAGTGGTCTAATCAGGCAAAGGAGGCTTTCTCCAAGCTCAAGACCCGATTCACCTCACTTGAGTACCTCAAGTCAGCAAAACAACCAAAGAACTCCCGTCAAGCCAGGTGGTCACTATTCTTCTCACGCTTCAACTTTTCTCTATCTTACCGACCGGGTAACAAGAACACCAAACCTGACGCTCTCTCATGTCAGTTCATCCAGGTTACAGATGACTCTCCGGTAGCTACCATTCTGCCGTCCCACTATCTCATGGGAGCAGCCTTCCTAAACATTGAAACCCTAGTCAAGCAGACATTAAACCAGGACCCCGGTCCACCAGATGCCCTGGTCCACCAGATGCTGCTAGGCATGCTCTTCGTTCCACCTGCGGTACGCTCCCAAGTCTTAGAATGGGGCCACAACTCACAATTAGCCTGTCATCCTGGTGGGGCCCGTACTCTGGCACTGATTTGGCAACGTTTCTGGTGGTCCCCAATCAGAGAAGACACGCTGCGGTTTGTCAGCGCTTGTGACGTCTGCGCCCGTAACAAGACTAGCAACAAACCACCAGATTGCTTACAGACCTTAGTCCCATATTGCATTAGACTTCATCACAGAATTCCCAAAATGGGAAAAAGAGCCACTCCTGACCATCGTCGACCATTTTTCTAAGGCTGCTCACTTTGTCATTCTGTCTAAGCTCCCTTCAGACAAAGAGACAGCTGAGTTACCTATCCGCCATGTCTTTCGCCTCCACAGCTTTCCTCCGGATCTCGTTTCAGATCGTGGGTCCCAGTTCTCCGCCCAGTTCTGGACAGCATTCTGCAGACTGATTGGAGCTACTCCCAGCCTTTTATCTGGCTACCACCCCCAAACCAACGGCCAGACTTAAAGAGCCAACCAAGACTTTAAAACAGTCGTCCGTTGCATGACCACCCATGATCCACTCTCCTGGACACAAATGTTGCTGTGGATCGAATATGCACACAACTCACTACCTACAGCTTCCACTGGCCTCTTACCATTTCAGTGCAGTCTGGGTTATCAACCTCCTCTTTTTCCACCCCAAGAGGAGTAAGTCGCAGTCCCCTCAGCCCAGGCCTTCATTTGACGCTGCAAGACGACCTGGCTGCGGGCTAGGGCCAGGCTCCGCCACTCGATAGCACTCTTCAAACATCAAGCAAATCACAGATGCTCAACTGCCCCAGGATACCGTGTTGGACAAAGGATCATGCTTTCTAAGGTAATCACCCCGTGCACAGTTGGACTACTCATTTTATCCACCATGCGGCGCATCAATTCCTCGTTTCACGTCTCTCAGATAAAACCCATAATCTCATGCCCAATGAGTCCACCATATGCCTGGGGGGCAGTGTACTGTCACGAATCAGCCTGATCAGCCTAGCACCTCCAGGTCTTAACCCCTCCCATGCTTTTGTCCGCTTCTTAACCCAATCACCTGAGTGCACCTGCCACCAATCAGGCTACCTACTTTGGGTTTCAAAAGAAAGCCCAAGATCTTCTTCCATGCCGATGTATCTTACTTGCGCGCCTTACTTATTAAACTGACTTAGTCTAAAAGTTTGTTCCTGTGTTTTGACCCTGCCTGTCTCTTGGATTTTGTTTTGTGTCCCACCCCCTGGATCTTTGCTGTGTTCAGATTCATCTATTGCAGGGGTCTCCTAATCCAGCCCTGGAGGGCCAGTGTCCAACACAGTTTGGTGATTCTTCTTCTCAAGCATAGCTGATTCAACTTGTTAATTACTAGGTTCAGTAGATGTGTTTAGGTGTTGGTGAATTACAATCTGTGCTGATCACTGACCCTTCAGGATTGGATTTGGAGACCCCTGATCTATTGTATGACTTCACCCGTTTATTTGACTCTCGATTGTGGATCACACTGGATTTTACTGCCCTAGCTGCTGGATTATTGTTATCGACCCTGCCCGCCCCATCGACCCTGATTTTCATCAAACCGGAGTGGTAAACCAGCAGGCTCGGACTTTCACCTTCTGCCGGATTTTCTCTCTAAGCAGCAGACGTTGCAATCGCACACTTTCTGCCCACCCAGGTACACACGATCTGCCGGAGATCCTCTCTCGCGCTCCACTTCCGGGTTTGCGAAATCTCCAGCACATCATCAGCCTGCCTTGTCTCCAGTCACAAGGGATTTCCCCCATTCATTCGGACTGCTCATTCTCACACACACACACACACGCATACACACCCAGCATCTCTTCTTTGCTCCTGCTGCAGCTACTGTTTATAATTCCTGTGTGTAAAAATAAAGCTTTCAATAGAAACACTGTCCACTATTGGGCTCATTCTCTGTCAGCACCGCCCATGACAGGAATATCATTTTACACTTCTCCGCAGAGAAAAAAAAGTGGAAATCGATGAGTTCTCTAAGGTTATAATGCTTGAGCAATAACACGCAAAAACGTCTTTTTGAGCCGAATGAAATCAGTGTGTTCTTCATTGTTCAAGTTATTATTCTGCTAGTTGTGTTACTGTGGATCAACCTATAATGGCATGCGAGCTACTTTGTCACAGTTTGCTAGCATGTAATTAAATCTATTAGTCCTTGTGTCTCTATTTGTGAAAGGAGATGCCACTATCAAATCATTAGTTCACACTGTGCGCTACATCATACGGACTGACATCTTCAATTAGACTGATTTTCTTAAAATGTGGTGCTTCTGGGTCCGTTTTCTAAGGCAGCTTTATTATTCAAAACCTCAAGTTATTGGCATATGTTTTACACTGGATACCAGGGCTTGGAACTGGCAATGAGGATGCTTTATATTTTATTCAAGCATGGGGTTAAGGCCCATTGGGACCGGCACTGTATCTAGTGGCTAGGGTTTGGGCATTGGGTGTGATGGAACCTGGGTCTCCCGCATGGCAGGCAAGAAACCGACCACTGAGCCAGCAATGCTCAATCTCTTGTTAAAAATAGAAATGAAAATACTCGTTAAGGTGTTCAGCAGGCTGGACAAACACATACAAAGCAAAATTAATCTTTCAATAAAATCTTTCAATAAAAAATAAGGGTGTAGCTATAATATCTTTAAGAATTTTGGACATATTCCATATGGAAATTTATTTTGGTCGTAAATTTGGCTAGCTGATATTTCAACAAATAAATGACTTTTTTGGTTTTAGAAACTGAAATGCAGAGTTACACAATATGCCATAGTTCATGTCTTGAAACCAACTGTGAGGATTTTTGTTTGAGTGGCTTATTGGTGGAAGAAATTGAAGTTACACACTACAATCAGACGGCAGTAACAGACTGATAATAATAGAGTTCCAGCGACAACAAACTGACTGAGGATTTGATAGAGGAACATGTTCTACCATCAACCATACAAGTCTATTAGAACCAAAATAGCAACATGTCTTCTGGGAGTCCAAAAAAAAGTCTTAATGGCTTTTACACACATGCCTCTTTTGCTCTTGTGAGTGTCTCACATGATCATGCTGTAGAAGTCAGAGACATCCGACCCTGCTGACAAAATGATACACACACATAAACTGCACTGCATTCTGAGTGCTTTAATCAAAGCACTGTGCCTTGAGAGAATGGCTCTGATCTGTGGTTGAGTGATATGCTCGGGGCTCACCCCAGACCTCAGCTTGTCAGGGCGGGTATGCTTGCTAAGAGGCAGAGGGAGAACCCACATACACACAGGAGTGCAACAGAGTGACATAAAGAACAGAGCTGTTGTATTGTTTCTCTTGTGACATCTGAGTCGTAACCTGCTTTTGTCTCACTGATAAGACACAAAATGGACTAAGATCACAAAGAATTATTTATACGGTTTTGGTCCTGGTAGGGATTACATGTGCACGAACATTGTCGCTTTCTTTCTCTCGGTCTGTCTCACTCTCTCTGAAAAAGTTTATGATTAAAGTGTTTTATGACTGACACTATTATAGTGTTTTAACACTATGGCCAAAGCAATTTAACAATCACGATTAAAATGGACACTTAAAAGGACATCAATTACCTTAAAAGATTTATTAAAGAAATGTTTGTATTATTTAATTAATTGAAATAAAATATAACAGCAGATCGTGCTATGATTAGATTAGAATAGATTAGGTTAGATTAGATTGGATATAATTAGTGATTCTTGATGAGGAGCTGCCAGCTGAGCACTTCCTTCATGTTCCTCCAAAACACAGCTCAGTTTGTGCTCAGTGCTGAGAGAGGAGGCAGTTTGTGATGATGGCTGTGCTTTTATTGAAATATTCCTCTCTAATCTGGTTATACATCGAACAGATCAGAGTGAAGTGCATCTCTGTTTCTACTACCTGTACAGTAGGTAACAGTTTACAGAGTCCCTGTTCTCTCGGTTTTTAAGTAATTGTATGTCTTCCTTTTTTAATCTGACTTTCTGTTGCAAACATTATCATTTGTTAGCAGGCCCAAATTGATATGCGGGCAGCAACAGCAAGCTTGCTTGGTGAGATGTGGAATTTCAGACAGGCGACAGCACCAAACTGAGCCTAATTCAGTTGTTTCTGTGGAAGTCTGCTGGGATATAGATAGAACAGCGGGGAAATCATATTAAGGCTATACATGAGAGATGAGTCTGGATGGTAGCACACACTATTTATGGCGACGCGATTTCATTCATGACCCTGCAGGTCTGTCTGTAGTGACGCAAGGGTTCAATAACAGATTGCCCCATCTCGGCCTTCCTGCATTCTCTCTCCATCTACATTGGCACACACAAGTTGCTTCCTGAAATAGCATCCCAGGTGTGGGTTCGAAGGAGGTGAGCATGCTGTTTGCTGAGGAATTGTGTCTATGACCTTGTTTTACAAGAGTGATTTTGAATCACCAGTTATTAGCAAACATTCTTAGTTTAGTTTTTATTAATTAATAAAGCTATCTATCTATCTATCTATCTATCTATCTATCTATCTATCTATCTATCTATCCATCCATCCATCCATCCATCCATCCATCCATCCATTCATTCATCCATCCATCCATCCGCCAGCCAGCCAGCTCTACATTTGACCCTTAATTGTGTAACAATGCTAATGTAACAAGGGTTTTAAGACCAGTGACCTGAAATAAAAATATTCCATCTTCTGTCATCTTCTCCTCTCTGTTTTCCAACCAAGCAAAAAACATTTGGTCCATAAACATCATTAGCTAATGAACTGCCACATTAGCATACACACAAAGAAACACTGTATTCTGTACAGGGGTTTTGCACATTTGTCAAATGTAAGCCATCACTTTTTTTTTTAAAACTTGTCCTAGATTTTCCACCCAAGGACCTAAACCACCCATTATGCTTAAATGTTAAAATGAACATTCAAAGCTTTCAAATCATAACCACATTTTAAATAACCACTTGTGATACAAATTGCATGTAGAGTCAGGTTGCCTTCATGAATAATGATGATAATTACAGTATAACTATAATAACAGCTATTACAACTTAAATAGTTGATTGTGATTTTGTCATAAGTAAATTCTTTTGCCTAGATATGTCACATGGTTGTACTACACCACTACATCATTTCTTTCTAATGTAGTGTGGTACTGTACTGTAAGTGTGACAATCTGGTGTGTGTGTGTGTGTGTGTGTGTGTGTGTGTGTGTGTGTGTGTGTGTGTGTGTGTGTAGTCCACGCTTTAGCAAGGGTGCATATGGCTCACAGCAAACAGGCCGTCTGTCCACAGAGCTGGGAGACTCGAGTCTGGGCCAACACCAGATGCACACAAGCATACGCGCCTGTTACTCCTTTTCATGAACTCTTTTTGATTATGGTTGTCTTTATTTTCTTGAATAAATTTGCTTCAATTAAAGGTTAGATTGTGTTTGCATTTTCAGCGAGAGGCTAATTAGTTTAATTTCTTTTCATTTTAAAATACCTTTAATGTTATCCTGGTTGGCTGTATTTCCTCTGTATTTTTGCATTGGTTCTTCTTTTCACAGTTTTTTCTAAGAGCTCCTTAAATTTTAACGATTGAAATCAACCAGCTTAAAGAATTGCACAAACACTTTAAACAGACTCCCGGCCTGCTTTCCTCTCTCCGTCTCTCTGTTCTTCGTCTCTTTCTCCCGGGATGTACTGAACTTCAGATAGCACTGCGTCTTTTGCACCTCTCCTCCACAGTCCTGCCTTTTGTTTTTCCTGCAGTCTATGTGTGCTTTCTGCTGCTCTCCAGTTCTTTGTCCCAGGGCAGTCTGAACAGTGCCAGGAATAGATGGAGATCAGACATACAGGAGTCAGAGTAAGCAAGAGAGACTGGGAGTTATGGTAAAAGAGAGAAAAAGAGCGAGACAGAAGGATTTTATAAATAGTAGAGGGCTTGTTTGCATTAAATTGCAGCTTATTCTGGTTTTAATTCTGTTGCCTTCTCAATGCAACCGATTATTAATACAGCTGCTTAATGGATACTCCGAAATTGAATTTTAACCTCCATAACCGTTTCATTTTTAATTAAACCTGCTGGGGACCAGACAAATACCACACACCCCCACCTCATCTCTATCAACTACATTGCCATACACACACTTACACCACACACAAGCAAATACATATTTAATGGCAGTATTATAAATATACCCATAGGCACAGTAGTCAGGTCTGGTTAAGACAAGAAGACAAAATAGCAGGGGGAGGTCAGCGTGCACCATGTAGCCCATTTCCATCAAAAAGATACAGCTGTTTGGTTGTATAGCCTTATTTTGAGCAACATTATCTGCTGCAAAAGAGGTGGCTCTCAGGCAGCAAAATAGACTTGGCTGTAGCACAAAAACGATTCTTGTCTGGAATAAAAAGCTGGCAACGTCAGGCTCTTTAAGACATTTAAAAGACAAAAGAGGCCTTGGTGAGCTCTGACATCTTAAGCACACACACATACACACGCAAACACACACACAGAGCCAAGGAGAAGATCAGAGTCCAATCAGTTATACAGCCATTGGTATTATGCTGTGAGAATAACTGTGTCCATCAGTCTCTTAATCTGTTCAATCTTTTTCTTGTCTGGGTATCAGGTGGGCGTCAGGGCAAGATGCCAGTGACTGCATTTGAGGCCTTTGACCTGGAGATGAAGAGCTGGACGCGCTACCCATGCATCCCAAGCCGCAGGGCCTTCTCCAGCTGCGCTGCCACAGAGCGTGCCTTCTACAGCCTAGGTGGCCTGCAGCAACCCGGCCCTCACAATTTCTACTCTAGACCACACTTCGTCTCCACTGTGGAGGAGTTTGACTCTGAACAGGGTGAGGCATGCTTGTTTCCTTACACATACATTCTGTACACACATGCACTGAGTCAGCAGTGTTGCAAGAAAGAGCTTGAAGCTGTTCATGAAGTTGCTCAGTTTTCACCCCTTCATGCAGTATAGACCTACTGTATGTCAGAAACACAAACAAAAAACAGCTGTAATGTATGAGATAGTATGTACACCTTAAAAATATAATTTATGGAGCCAACTACAAATAAAAATAAAAACATGATTTTGAGACAAAAAATATTCATTCCTCCATATACTATAAAATATTTTTTTTTAAATAAAACGGTCCTGAGCTTCTGTGAGTCACCCCAACAATCCAGTCTTAGTAATAAACAGTCAGCGTAATGTCAGGGATGTCTGGTCTAGAACGAAATAAGATCCCTAGAGGCATGAAAACTTTTACCCAGTGTCAAAATATAAAGTAACATTGCAAGAACTTTGTAGCCAGAAGTGTACATACACTCATCATGAACATGAATATCATGCCAATATTAGGCTAATAATAGTTGTAAATAATAAATCTTTAGTAATCCCATGAATTTGGTACACAACTTTCAATTTATTTTAGGTTTTCTGAAATCAACACAGGGGCACAATTGTACATTAAGGGTCATAATATACGTACATACAGCACTCTTAATATTTGGTTGAAAGTCATGTAACAAGCTTCACCTTGTGAATGTAGCCAGACCCGTTTGGCTGCCATCAGCACGATTCTGACAGAATTCTGGTTGGATATTTAAGCACTCTTTTTTGTGAGATTTGATAGTCGAGACTCCAAAACCCTAAAGCTCACCAGTTACACTCCTTTTTAACAAGGAAATATAAGATTTAGCGGTCTCTGAAATATGCTTGTTAATTTTTACAGCTGAAATAGAGCTCAGATCCTGCATTCTGGCATGTCTGATTTTTTTTCCATTTCACTCCTTTGTATAACATGACATTTAAGTGGGTGTAGTTTTAAATAAACTGCCCAAGATAACTCCTTGGGTGACAAACATTTTCCCAGCCAATCAGAATGCTGAAACCCGAAAACAGCTTGGAAAAAATACCAGATTTTAACCCACTTATGTTCATGACATAGCATAGTAAACGATTTATTGTAAGTATATTTAACAGTTTGGATTCACTGTGACAACCTCATGTTAGCAAACACAAAATTTTAAAAACACTAAAAAGAGCTACAAAAGGCTAGCTTAGGCATTAGTGGTTAGCCACTTTAGGTTTGTTGTTCAAAGTTACCCTACTACTAGCAACCCATTTTAAACCCTTAAAAAAGACAGCCTGTTGGATTTAATGTATTTATTTTTACAATACTAAACAAGTTAAAAGAAAACTTATTTTGTTTATTTTGCTTTTCAGAGAAAATTGCTAGGGAGAGGGTTTTGTTTTTTTAATGGAGCAGCTATTAGCAGCCTAGCGAACCTGCTCACTCTATTTAAACACCCTGCCAGCATGCCTCGTCTTCTCTCGGTTCTAGAGCTCTATATTTTCCCCGGTGGTCCGGGACTTTTATGCAATATTATTTTTAGTTTAAATAGTGATCCGTGCAGTCAATAACGTACAGGCTCTTGCTGGCTTTATTATAACTTTGCACTTGTTTCCTTGTCTAACATGATAATATTAGTCACTATTTATAGCAAGAACAATAGATTCTGTAATACATCTTGACCACATACTGTACAAATCTTAAGGTACCTTTGAAAATGCAACATGCACAGCTTCAAGATGTAGTCAAGCCATCAGCTTTAAAACTGTCTGAGCTGGAGGAGCTGAGCCTTAAGCTGGAGAAGAGTCTTTACCCCCATGTTTTCCTGAAAGCATCATGAACGCTAGCTAATCCAAAGCATTTGGATGTTTAAACAGTAAAGAACAATGTCTCTCGAAAAAGATCCAAATGTGAATTTTCCATAATTGGGCCCCTTAAAATTGACCCTGCTTTATCTATTCCACAATCAGCTTTAATGGGTGTTAGGTTCTTTATCCTGTTGGATGTGAGTTAGGTTCTTTGTCCTATTGGAACATTATATTTTGCCCAAGTTTCAACCATCTAATGATTTTGAAATTATGCAGAAGAGTCTGAGATGAAATTCCTTCCTTCAATGACTTGGTGCACCACTAACGTGCTTTACAGTGCAGTGTTTTTGGGGTTGCATGCCAAAAATTATACTCTTTTAACATGTGTAAACGTGGACATTGAGAAACAAAGTGTGTGGAAAAAGGGTCTCTTTTTATTTAAATAAAACGGTAAGGAGGGAAAGGGGAGAGGAGGGGAGAGACATTGGAAGGAGTTGCATGGAGTTCAGTTCCTTGGCTTCTGTAATTGGCAGTAGGGGTGGGCAATATAACTAAAATCTTCTATCACAGGAGAAGCAATTTTCTACCTCGATAACGATATATATCACAATATAGCAATTTGTATCTGAAAATGCATAAATAAAAATTCAAACACAAAGAAACTGTTTTACATAATGTAATTTTATTTAAACTGTGAATTGCCATTTTTTTTTTTACTTTGGCCATATTTATTTGGATGCTTGGATTTCAGATGATAGAAAAGGTTTGATGTGTTTCCACCACTTGTTAAAACAGTGCACTTGCATACCTTGCAAATCACGTTCGTCTCATTCGTATCACTTTTTCTATACCCAAACCAATTCCACAACACAGACGATGCACCTTTTTTCTTTACAATCTCCTCGTTGTTGGTTTTGTCACATGTAGGCAAACTCACTGCTGCTGCACTGTCTTTTTCCATTGTCGAAGTGTATGTGAAGCCAAACACATCAAAAGTGGGACGAAACCGTGGCACCCGATTGAACCAAATATCTGCGTGGCCAAGTGGACATCGCAGCGCGACTATCTGGATAGCACAGAGATGATCTGGTTTATTTGCACAGCCCGGTGGATCGTGCAGCGCTGCTCGAATCACAAACCTGTGCGACCCACTGTTTTTTATTTTAAAACAATTTATTTAAAATGTCAGAACTGTTTAATATTGTTTCCGCCTTGCCATGCCTGGTTTGTACGTGCGCATACCAGCGGGGTAAAATGTATTTTGATGGTCGGCGCGGTCTATTTCTACCAGAGTCGCGCAGGTTTGTGATTCGAGCAGCACTGCTCAAGTTGGACCGAGCTGCGTGATCCACCGGGTCTGGATATTTGGTCTGCCCACGCCGGCAGAATCGGGTGCCACGGTTTTATCTCGCTTTATATGTGTTTGGCTTCCCATAGAAGTTAATGTGTATTGCGTGGTTACGTAATGTGCAACGTCACGTGATCTCAACCGCGATTAAGACGATAGATCAAAATCTCTATCGGTTGACAAATTTCTACCGGTTAACCGTGTCTACAGGTATATCGCCCACCCCTAATTGGCAGTGGAAGTCATGAACCGGGGGATGGTCCTGGTTGATGGAAGCTAGAAGCAAGGAACCCAAAGAGGGGGTTAATGCCTTGCGCTGACCCTTCCTTGGAAATATGCCCTGTGTGGGAGAGTTTCTATTAATGTCCGAAAGCGCACAAACACATAAGAAACATAAGTCTTTTAAAGCTGTATAGCCAGCCGTACACATACTGATGTATGGCTGTCTTTTTATAGGCAGTCGATGACTGCAGGAAAGTGGAGAGTGATGCGCTGCCGGCCCAGACAAGTTGAGGTGCCCCACTAGCCGTGAAGCTGGCTGTGGTGCTGAGGGGTTCCTTGGTTTCTTTTTTCTGGTCGAGAGAGAAGCATAAACATAGTAGGAGGCGGTCTCTTTGAGGATGTGGATTAGTTGATTTTGAAGCAGGGTTTTCTGTCTTAGATGGCGGTCTTTTAGTCTATGGTGATGCAAAACCCACAATCATCACATCCTTAACATTCATGGTCATGAGTATACGTAAACTTCATGTTTGCTTCTGTTTATATTTTTTCATGTGCTTTAGTTTCTGATCTGGTTCAGTCTCCGCTTCATTGTCATTAATGTCTTATTAGATTGCGTCCATTTATTTTGCATTTAGCCCTAAATTAGTTTGTCTATGTATGCGATGCTGTTTCACTGTAGTGTTGTAAGGTATTATCAAACCTCATGTGTCTAAGTCCAGGCCTTGTTTCCTGTTTTTTATTGTCTGATTAAGGATCATTCTGTTTAAATGTTGCCTACCTGTGTTTTGACTATGACTGAAATATTCAGATTGGCTACTTGCTTCTTGCCTCTAAGCACATTACATATACTATGTTAATACATAAACCATTTATGTCGCTATATAAATAAAATAAAATTGAATTGAGTATCTTTAGTATTTATAAATATTATTTAGTTTGCAAGAACACTAGTAACAAAACTGGCATCTAATCAGTGGTGCATTTCTTCTTGTAGTCCCACACTAGATCCACCATGACCCTGACTACAGTAGGATGGACATAACAGTAGTATTTTTCACCAAGAGAGAACGATTAAAAATACACTCACCTAAAGGATTATTAGGAACACCATACTAATACGGTGTTTGACCCCCTTTCGCCTTCAGAACTGCCTTAATTCTATGTGGTATTGATTCAACAAGGTGCTGAAAGCATTCTTTAGAAATGTTGGCCCATATTGATAGGATAGCATCTTGCAGTTGATGGAGTTTTGTGGGACGCACATCCAGGGCACGAAGCTCCCGTTCCACCACATCCCAAAAATGCTCTATTGGGTTGAGATCTGGTGAGTGTGGGGGCCATTTTAGTACAGTAGTCATGTTCAAGAAACCAATTAAAATGATTTGAGCTTTGTGACATAGTGCATTATCCTGCTGGAAGTAGCCATCAGAGGATGGGTACATGGTGGTCATAAAGGGATGGACATGGTCAGAAACAATGCTCAGGTAGCCCGTGGCATTTAAAATGATGCCCAATAGCACTAAGGGGCCTAAAGTGTGCCAAGAAAACGTCCCCCACACCATTACACCACCACCACCAGCCTGCACAGTGGTAACAAGGCATGATGGATCCATGTTCTCATTCTGTTTTACGCCAAATTCTGACTCTACCATTTAAATGTTTCAACAGAAATTGAGACTCATCAGACCAGGCAACATTTTTCCAGTCTTCAACTGTCCAATTTTGGTGAGCTCGTGCAAATTGGAGCCTCTTTTTCCTATTTGTAGTGGAGATGAGTGGTACCCGGTGGTGTCTTCAGGTGTTGTAGCCCATCCGCCTCAAGGTTGTGCGTGTTGTGGCTTCACAAATGCTTTGCTGCATACCTCGGTTGTAACGAGTGGTTATTTCAGTCAAAGTTGCTCTTCTATCAGCTTGAATCAGTCGGCCCATTCTCCTCTGACCTCTAGCAGCAACAAGGCATTTTCGCCCACAGGACTGCCGCATACTGGATGTTTTTCCCTTTTCACAACATTTTTTGTAAATCCTAGAAATGGTTGTGAGTGAAAATCCCAGTAACTGAGCAGATTGTGAAATACTCAGACCGGCCCGTCTGGCACCAACAACCATGCCACGCTCAAAATTGCTGAAATCACTTTTCTTTCCCATTCTAACATTCAGTTTGGAGTTCAGGAGATTGTCTTGACTAGGACCACACCCCTTAATGCATTGAAGCAACTGCCATGTGATTGATTGATTAGATAATTGCATTAATGAGAAATTGAACAGGTGTTCCTAATAATCCTTTAGGTGAGTGTATCTTCGTAACATGCAGTTGTCAAAGGCAGGACATATGTGTTATATTCAAAGTGTAGTCCGTTAAGGTGGATACAGTAACCATTTGAGCATTTGACTCAGGGCAGTGATGGCTTAGCAGTCAATGTCAGAAGGTTGGTAATCAAGTCCCAGCACCACCAGGCTGCCATTGTTGGGCTCTTGAGCAAGGCCCTTAACCCTTTCTGCTTTGAAGGTGCTGTATTATGGCTGACCAAGTGCTCTGACTCTAGCTGGCCCACAAGCTGGTTTATGCAAGAAAAGAATTTTCACAGTAATTGCTGTATATCAGATAATAAAAATGTATTTTTCCTCTAAATTGTTCAGGGAATAGACAGGCAGCATCAAATAAGCATAATCTATAAGTGTAAAAATGAGAACAACAGGAAGGCAAAAAGCTTATTTTCTAGTCATGCCCAGAAATTCCTGCATATAAGTTTGGAGATAGAGACTACAACCTGGTGTGTGTTCCACAAAACCAAAGGCTTGAAAAAAGAGACAGTATAAGAAGATCTAATTGTCTAGTCTAAAACTGTACTGACCTAAGAAGATGCAAAATTATCAAACAAACACCTAATTATTATAACCATTGCATTCATGTTGTCTTCCATGATGATTTTTTTTTATTTTATTTTAATGGGTATAGCTTGAAATGTTTGGGCTCAGGGAAAAATATCAGCTTCTAAGTTTAAAAGGATGACTTTATGGTGCCATAAATCTTCAGACTAATCGAGAACACCAAACAATTGCACACAATTGGGTAATATAGCACTGACAAGACGATGCCTAATATAATTTAAGCATTTCCGTACCGTTGACGAACTCCATTTTTGCTGTAAAAGTGGCAATCTATGATTAGATGCAGCAATTATTTCAAATTTCTATAATAAAATATAACAAAAGAATACACATGGCTTTTGCTAATTCACCCACCAATGTTAGTAGACCAATTATTTTTAAACTAGATAAATTGAAACAATGAAATAATGATCTTAGAGCTTTAAGAGTCTTAGGAAGGACTGGGTTCCATAAAGCACCATTTGTGTAGCCTAGTTATGTTTAAAGTGAAAGCACGTCATCTTATACCCATGCTAGTCTGTAAGTTTTCACACTTTTGTAGCATTTAATTAAATTGTCATTTCACTGGGCATGGAAGCTGCCATGCCTGTCATGTGCACTATTCGTGGTGTCGACTGAACTTCACCAACGAGTTCCGAAGAGAAATCTTTCACATAAAACAGAAGGCCCCCAGTGGGCTGTCAGCCCTTATCACCAGGAAATATGTGTGTTTGCTTAAAATCTCCTATCTCTGTCTTCTCAATTCATTTCATTCAATTGGTGTGCATCAGTATGTGTGCTCTCAAGTGTGTGTGGACTCTGCAGATTGTAATCGCTTCTGTTGATTTGAGGCTCTAACTAAACCCTCAGCTCCTATGAGTTTGCAGCCTGCTTATATTAAACCTTTTCAGGTTTTCGGCATGCACTGTTATCTTTGTTGCCGATTCGGTCAGGGGAATAGAAATGACTAAGAATAAACGTCAGAAATGAAAATCAATAAGACAGCGAAAAAGCTAGCTGATTTTGAAGCCTGAAAATGCTTTGTAATGTTTTATTTTACCCATTCTATATAGTAGAGATGAGGAAAAATCGATTCAGTGTTGTATTGTGATTCTTTTGTGTAGCAATACATGTATCCACACACAGACTCCAAAATCGATTGGAATATATATATATATATATATATATATATATATGTTTGCATTTGAGCTGGGAAAAGATGCCATTCCTCTATAATACTATAGATAGTGAGCTGTAAACATTTTTTTGACTGGCAGGCAGCGCAGCATCCTTTGTGTGTACAAAAACAAACATAAAATCATATAGAATTTGAATATTTATAAAATTATGATACTAACAGGATCAATACAAATCAAATTGGTTACTATGTATGGTAAGAATATTGTATTGGCTGGTCCATGGTTCCCTTCCCTACTCTGCAACGTCCACTGTCAGACAGAGAAGAAACATCTAATTAGTTTAATGTTAAATTGATCCTTTGTCAGTGAAAGGGTGACATGCTGGAGTAGGAGTAGGTCATCGTCTGCTGCAATGTACATTAATATACAGAGCATTTGCATTTCAATATCCTGTCACGAAAGCTCACTGTTGCAATTTCTGCAAGTAATGGAAGTCTTTAAGAAATCTGATATGTGTGCAATTAATAGATAGTAGTATAAGTGGCTTATCTATGTTTAAAAGGTAATCAGTAATTCCATTATCCCATGACCTATTACTGCGGAGGCTCTGCAGTAGGTAAGAGTAATTACCAAATCATGGATACAGTCTGGCTCAAATACACCTTCCTGGTTCTTATTATGGTGGCACAGTGACTATTACACTGAACTTCCAGCCTCCTAACACACAGTATGACTGCAGTTCAACCTCTGCTATCTGATATCACCCAATTGTGGGTTCCCTGTTGAGTCTGGTTCCTCTTAAACTTTCTTTCCATTGCCCTCTCAGGGAGTTTTTCCTTGCCATCGTCATATATACAGTATATATGTACTCCATGTACAAAAGCGGGAATCAAACAAGGCGACATAGTTAACCACTAAGCCACCGCGCCGCCATATGGATGCTAAATAACAGAATTTGAATCTCTTATAGTTTTTTTTTTTTTTTTTTACAACAAACATGTTCTTCTAGAGCACCTGTTACTCTACCCCACCCACAAGGATCTGCCCACTAGCCCTTTTATTGAATAAGCAAAAGAAACGCCAGCAGCCTTTCTCTGCCTCTCTCTCCCCTGCTTCCAGTGCAGGTTATTTGGTTAATTACATGTGCTGAGTTTCTCTCCTGGGCTCAGGATTTGTCTGAGAAGCATTTCCTCCAGCTTAAAGCAACCATGCTTAAAAGCTGGCTAAGATGTTTGTTAAAAAGTAGCCCTGCTGTTCTTTTCACTGTGGTTAGGGCAAAACTGTTCAAAAGATTTCATTTGTTTCTGACATCAGGGACACTTGTACTTAGAGACTATATCTCTGTTTGAAACATCTAAATGGTATAAAAACAGTTTTATTGTTATACTTTCTGTGTGCTTGAGGTGGCTCAGTTTGCAAAAATTTTATTGGGTTTCCTTTCATTTGAATTTGTGTTTTTACTCACTGTTTCAGTATGTACATTTTTAAATATATGGAAACACTGTTATGAAAAATATCCTATTTATACTTGTAAGTATATTTAATAAAAAAATGAATAATATTTTGGTGGCACAGCATTGACACCTCACAGCTCCAGGGTCTACTGTCTGTGTGGAATATCTGTGCATGTTTATTTCTTGGTTGTCCAGTTCCTCCCACCTTTTGAAAGCATGCCAGCAGGTCAGATGCCCATTCTAAATTGCCCATAGATGTGAATACAAGTGTGAATATGTGTGTGCCAGCTGCCCTGTTGTAGTCTGGTGTCCAATTTAAGCTTTGTCCAGTATTAATGGGATACGTTCTGGACCCACCACATGCCTGACCAGAATATTGTGGTTGGTAAAGATTCCAAAGGATAAATGAATGATGTCTTTTTAGTGTGACTATGAATTTTTCAGAGAAATTTAGTGAAATTTAGTACCCTGGTCAAAAAAAAAAAAAAAAAAAAAAAGGCACTACTTCAGAAATGTCAAATGATTGGTCTGCACTGTGCCAATAATTTTAATAATTTAAAATTATTAGAATTGGGTTAAGAACTGTCCAACATATTATTAAAGCCTAGAAGGATAGTGCTATACCGTCAATCTTGCTAAAAAATTGAGGTCAGAAAACTCATGAATGGAGATCACTTAAGCATTTATGAAGCTATGACAGTAGAATTCTTAAATATGTTAAATAATCAAAGGACTGGGACTAAACAGCTGTATGCCTTTGGTTACTCAGTTGATCAGGTTTAGACATAGCAATGTTATATAGCAAAGTCAGCTGACTACCTGAATGTACTGAATGACCAGGTTATGCATTTTTTTTTCTTCCTTGATGACATGGGCATATTCCAGGATTTTAAAAGTATCTGGATGCATAAGCAATCATTTTCACACATGAATTGACCACCACATTGCGTACCATAAGCAAAGCTGAAGGCAGTCAACAACAAAAAAAAAAGCGATTTTTAGTGGGCAGACAGTGAACTTCGGTGAGCTACACATTAAGTGAAGCTTAAAAAATATTGGTTTAATGCATTCTGACATTTTGGGTGTCTTAAAGTCCATTTGAGTTTGCAAGATGGTGTAAAAACTTTTCTAAATATAGTTGTACAGTAGTTGTTACAACTGTTAAAGTTGAAGTTGTTGCAGTAGTTTTTGCAGTTGTATTATATGTAATTCATTTTGCTAGTGAATTAAATTCACTCACTGCTGCCATACCTAAATTTGATAAATATAATATGGAATAAACAGTAGTTTTTTGTTATCGCAATGATTTTAAGTTACCCAGGTGGCTCCACCACCATGCTTGAGTGTAGAGTCCAAAGGATACTGTTTCAGAACTTTTGTAATTTGTTCAGATGCATTTTGGAGTTGTACTTCCAGTTTTGTTTTTAAAGGAAGGGGGTTTGCTCCTACCACCTTCATGACAAACATACTACTACTACTACTACTACTACTACTACTACTAATAATAATAATAATAATAATAATTATTATTATTATTATTTTATCTACTGATGTAGGTAAGGGTCACGTGTAGAGGGCAGGGTTCACAGTAGGGTTTCATGGGCTGCCTTTCACCACCCTTTGGCTATGCCAGGGTATGTTGCTGTGTGTGTAATCTAGATGACTACTGCAATCCTGAGTGTTTTGAAAAAAAATTTAGGTGTTTTTTTTCTTTGAATCCAGTGATGATTTTTGGAAAAATGTCAGTAACATGAAATAGATTTTGCCATGAATTTGGAAAGGCTTCAGGTTCTTATAATTCATATAGAATATGTAATGAATAGAAAGGCACTATATGTTCAGCATAAATGTATTTTGCAGCAGTATTTAAATTATTACATGTCTGGTGTAAATCAGCAACATTATTAAATGTGCACTTTTCAGAGTGTCTTCTAATATATAGATCTGGTATGACCAATGTGCTCTGACGCCTTTCTACTGGAACCATCATGAAACTTTTTCTCAATTTAAGCTACAGTAGCTCTTCTATTGAATCGGACTACACAGGCCAGTCTTCACTCCCCATGTGCATCAGTAAGTCTTGGCCACCCATAACCCTTTTTTGTATGTCCTGACCAGTGCAGATCAGGAACATCCCATTAGAGCTGTGGACCTAATTGGTGTAAAGAATAGAAAGATGTCAGAACACACAGTGCATGACTGTTATGTGGATGAAGGGGGGACCAATTCAATATTAAGCAGGTCGGTCATAATGTTATGGCTGATCAGTATATTTTCTAAAGCAAAACAGTTCTTGACTTTTTTTTTGAGTGCTTAAAAAAGTGCTTTTATTTGAATAACATTGTAATTAGTTATTTTTAAAAGCAAAATATCTTTAATTGGATTATGCATTTTTGCTACTTTATTATTCCCTATAATTTACATGACTGACTTCCTTAGGCTATTCTGCAGAGTTGGGAATTGTGCCATTGTGGTCATTTCAAACCTCTTTATATCCCATAAATCCTTTCTCTGTGGACTCCAGCTGTTCCGTACAATTCAGTGCTAAAAGCGTTTGTCTCCATGTGGACCTCCATTCTGGCTCGAACCCACTATATTTCACCCTGTGTCATTTTATTTGAAATGGTGTCAGTGTATTTGTAAGAGGGAACGGGATAGAGAGAAATAGAAAGATTCTTTATTCTTCGTAGGTAAAATAGAGCGAATCTATTTCTGTAGTGGGCTATGCCAGCAGAACTCTCTTCTTCATCTGTGCTAAGCTTCTACAGACAGTTAACCAAAAGACTGAATAATACAAGACCTCACTTTTCCCCGAGCACTGACGTGAACTGAATATTTATGCCAGCTATTACTTCTAGTTAGCACTTTATGCTAATCGACCCTACAGCTGTGTTTTAGATTTAGTTTATTTTATTCTACATGAAAGATAGAAATTTTTTTGTTGAGGATTTCTAAGAGGTAAAGTCCCACACAGAAAGTCTTTTAATAGTTATGAGCAGGCTTTATATTTGGTGCATATTTACGCCTTAGAGTACAAGTCACGTTAAACATAGTAGGTTTAATTTATTTACCTGTCTCTCCTGAATTCATTTGTTCGCATTAAAGTCAAGAATATGCCATGCTGTAATAACCCTGTCAAAGCAATTTTCAAATCATGTGAGCTTGTTGTTTACCGATGTCATACTGAATCGGCTCTGTGGGAGGACAGGCTATTAACAGGCAGCAGGGGTGTGAGGCTTCTCTTGTGCCGAAAGGTGACGGAGGTTTGGTCCAACAGGAAACTGTTTTCACTTGTAACCAGATAGAATTAACTTTTAAGTACAGGTCATGTGGCCTGCTGTTTGTGTTTTCGTCCATGTCAAGACCATGCCAAACACTGTGTGACAGTCTTTCTCTAGATTCACTGCACTTATATTATAATAATTTGTCCTGCTTGTCCTACTACTGTATATTCTAGCCCCTCATTTCGTTCTGTTTTTGCAGCATCATGGCGTGTGTGTGTGTGTGTATACGAGGGAGAGGGAATGGGAACTTGTCAGTTGCAGTCTGCGCATGACTGAGACTGTCATGAGTCAAGTCTAGAGAGTGAGCCAGAGTCAGAGTGAGCTGAAATATTGCAGCACTGCCCTCTCCTCCACTCTACTTCTGTCTGCTCACACTGATACCGCACTGCGCATTCACACACACGCGCACACATACACACGCACACACACACACGCGTACACCATGCATGCACAGTTACCCAACAGTGAGTCATGGGCACTTGCACACCAACTATAACCAATCACCAGCAAGGGAAACAGGCCAAGCATAATAATAAGCCAATTTAAGTAAATAATATTATCCACAATTACAAATACAGGAATTTAGAGGGAGGTTTGTGAGGTGGTTATAGAGAAAATGTTTACTTAGTTAGTTTGTGTTGATGTACTTATTGACTGACCTATACCAATATACCTACTCATGCTTTATTTCTCTTATACCACAGAAATTTTTCCAGTTAATACAGCTTTAATATTTTTAAAGAACAATCTGTTGCAGTTACATTAAATGTCATAATACATTATATGCTCAAATGTTTGTGGACACCTGAGCTTAACATTCATATTTTATTGATGAATATAATAACTTAATTATACTATTATAATCTTTACTATAGATCTTAGAGTGTGGCTCCAGGAGCCTTAGTAAGTTCAGACAATGATGTCAGTCAAGAAGCCCTGTCTATTTTTCAGTTTATTCCAAAGGTTTATTTAGAGGGATTGAGGTCAGGACTCTGTGCAGACCTCTCAATTTTAATACAAACCTCTATTTAATATAATTTTGCCCATGTCAGTTTTTTTTAATTTCTTTTTATTTTGTTAATACATTTTTTTTAACATGGAGGATGAACTTTTTTAATAGGAAAAATATCCCATCTTTAATAGTCGATCCAATTTTCAATAAAGGGAAAGTGTAATGCTAGTGCATAAGAAAAAATAATTGATGCCTATTTTACAGTGGCTTTGTGGTTAGCACTGTTGTCTTGCACCTCCAGGGTGCAGGTTCGATTCCAGCATGTTCAGTAAGCAGGGAGTTTGCATGTTCGCTCTAAAACGACAATTGAGCAGAAAAGTCTTTCTGCAATACAAAACCTTACCTCTAAGCACTGACTGACGCCATATTCTTTCAGAAATATGGAATATATTTAATCAGAGTTTTTAACAAATAACACATTTAAAAATAAATCTGTGTATTAAATTATGCTTAAGGCTTAAATTATGTCAGCATTTGCAAAGCCCCAGTTTTATTTAACATTTATTTAGGGACAATAACACAACCAGTCAGATTTGAGAATTCATCCATTCTCGGCGATAATCAGCATTATGAATCATAATCATTAATTTCTTATCCTAATGGTAGTAAACATGATGCTGCCTAACTTAGTTCTTGTTTTGCCGAAAATGTATAAAAATGCCAATGCTGTTGTCTCTTGTCTGATCAACAGTAACAATGCTTGTGGTGGTGGTAATGTGTTATTCTGTTTAACAACAACAGAATTTGATCACTGTCAACGTTTTAATTCATTTTGATGTTTTTAATGGAGAGCGTGTGACAGCGGGCAAAAGCATGCATTGGGAACTGTCACATGGTCAGTTACTCTTCCACACTCAAAAACATGTTAAAACTTCTGCGGCATGGGTTATAATGATAGTCCTCGCAGACGATGATTAACTTTTCAAGCATCTTGTATTTAGCACTTTGTTAGTGTAGTCAAATGGCTAGCTCAGCAAGCAGTCATTAGAAATGTTTATACATATTGAACCACCCCACAGAGTGACGCACTATATCCAGGCTGCAATTAGTCGACAAATAGGACTGTTTCTCATCTGTGCTAAATCAAAAGCATCTAATTAAAGCAAAGCAAGTGTGGAAAGTACAAGAGTGTTTTCATAAATACCTCACTGTATGGCAGTGAGAGACAGCAAGTGAAGTAAATGATCATAATCATAATCTAAGCCATTGTTTTATTGTTTTCTTTAATTGAAATAACAGTATCTCGCTGTCGTATAGAAGCCTTTCTGCTTACAGGAGATTACATCAAAAACAGAGGGCCAGATTAAGAAATGGTCTCAGACACTAATTGATTGACTCACAGCGCTTTTAGGGTCTAGCTAGCAAAAAGAATTCCTTGGGGATAAACAGCAGGCAGTAAATTACTATGTCTCGGGTTGAGTGAAGCAGACAGTGAGCAGCAGTAAGTGAATTACAATTCTAAATTTGCATCATCAGCTAATGGGCCCAGGTTATCATGATTCAGCAACGCAATCGATGCCAGCACCCTGCTAGCAAGCAGCTGTTTTGTGGTTCGTGTGGTCATGCTCTAGTGAAAACAGTAATAACAGTATAATGTCGTGTGCTATTCTTATAAAGCTTTGGCTATATATGGAGTATAACTCGATGTGAATTAAATCTCAAATACAATTGAGGAAACTGCAAAATTACTGTGCAACCATATTTGCTAAACATATTTATATTAATGCTAATAGACTGGTTGTGGTCTATTAGCTGCTCTGGTGTCTCTGTAAGAAGGAAGTAGAGCCTCATTAACATCTTAGTCCTTGCAGCTGGGCTTCTGGTGATGGAGTGTACCATGGCAGGGCATGCTCAGTTATTAGCTGTGATAGTTTTTATTGTGATTCTCTGTTTTGGCACTTAAATTAAGACACTGAACATGACACTATATACCCAGTTTACCACCATACACAACACCAACCATCCAATATCCTCACATACTGTTCTGATTACTCTGTATAATGTACGGTGTCAAACAAAGGGAGAGATCTGTAGATCTGCAGGCTGCACTTGCATGGCACTTGAGAAATTCCCTGCAGCTTTAATGGTGACACCACTGTATTTAAGTGTGTGTGTGTGTGTGTGTGTGTGTGTGTGCGCGCGCGCATGCGAGAGAGAGAGAGAGAGGGACAACACTGTGTGCTCTCCAGCGTCTCTTTCACATGTACTCTTTGGGTGCCTCTCCTCTTCCATTTGCCTTTCTGTCCCTCTGCCATCTTTCTTTGCTTTGCTTTTTTCAAGGTCAGGAGACATCTGAAAAGTCTAACAGAGCAATCCACCCCCTTAACTCTGCATTCAGAAAGTGAATATTGCTATAGGACATCTGTGATGCATTGTATACAATTGTAGATATACAGATATGGTTTATGACCTGCAGCTGGAAGAAAATAATTTAGAATCTTGTGAAATCACACGGTCCTTTTGCATTTATTACTTATGTAATGTAGCAAGATCATCATCCAAGTCGTAATACTAGACGAGCACATGCTGTCTAAAATACATCTCAATAATAATAGAAATAACAAAAACAATAATAATAATAATAATAATAGTAGTATGGAGCATATTGGAGGCAGCATTATGTGTTGGAGCTTTTTATTGCCTTAAGGTCTAAACAGCTTGCAAACCCTGAATGAACAATTCATTAAAATCTAGGAAATCAAGAAAATGTACAGTCGCCTGAGGCTCAATAGAAGTTACTGACAAGTCTGATCAACAGTTACAGGGAACATTGGGTGATGTTTATTGGTGCTAACAGTGGTTCGACTTGTTATTAAACACAAGGGTTCACATCCTTTTTCTAATATAGACTCTCACCAATTCATTAATGTGTTTAATAAAAACATGAAATTGCTTCTCATATTCATTTAGTCGAAATCATTTGTGCCAGTATGTTAAAGGTGTCATGTACATGGTATTGCTACACAGTGATTGAGAAAGGCACATGTAGTTGGTGTAAACACAAACAAACTGCATGTTACTGATGGGATCTGATTGATCTGTGGGCTATAATAGCAGTGGTGCTTTGGCTGCAATCATGTGCAGCTCTATTAAAGAGTACAAACAGCTGGGAAATGGTGGTCATGTGTTATAAGGTGAATGGATTTTATGTGTCATCTATTTTTAGTCATGCTTACTGCTCTACCACATAGATTTTTACCATTATTTATTTGTTCAACTTATTAAATTCTGAACAGTTTTACAGCTTAGGTAAATTGCTATTGTTCTTTTTTCCTTAATGAAGCAAGAGGTATTGGAAACTAACAGAAAATATTTGTGCATGTTTACTTTAAGTCACATTATTTAACGTGATGATACCTAGTGGGACAGCTAGCACTGTGGCTTCGCATCTCCAGGGACGAGAGTTCGATTCCCACCTCGGGTCTGTGTGCGTGGAGTTTGTTCTCTTTGTGCTTGCTTTGGTTTCCTCCGGGTCCTCTGGTTTCCTCACACAGTCCAAAAACATGCAGATTAGATTGTTTGGCGTTCCAAACTTGTACGTAGTGTCTATGTGTGTGTGTGCCCTGCGATGGATTGGCACCGTGTCCAAGGTGCATCCCAACCTTGTGCCCTAAGTCTCCCTGGATTGGCTACACTCCCCATTCCCCCCAACAACCCCTCCACCCCCTAACACAGACACACACACACACACACACACACACACACACACACACACATAACAAGGAGTATAGAGGATGAATGAATTAATGAATTAATGATACCTAGTGTATGAGTGCAGATTATAAATCTATCAAGATTATACCTTGGAAAATAATATTCTTCATTCACATTTTATTCATTATCCCTCTCTATCAGTTGAAAGTTGTAGTATTGTCCAGATCTCAGCCAAAGGCTGGCTGAAATCAGCACATTTCCGTATAGGTCTTATTCACAGCACTCACTGGGATGACCATGAATTAGTCAATTGATCCACTCAAATCAGTTCCAGTGTGCAACTCTGCAGGAGAGAGAACATTAGCGATTTATTGGGAGCTGAAGAGAAACTCGTTCCCGTGGGATTTCAGTGTGATTAAGCAGGCACTTTGTCTTGATTTTCTGTTATTGATTAGTTTGCTCATAAGCTAGTAGTTTATAATACGAAGTGATATGAGTTGTGGGCAAATGCAGACTTGTTGTTTTTTTATTTATTTATTTAATGATAGATTGGCTCTTTTTGCTGTTGATTAATTGAGGTAGGTTTTCAATACAGTATCGCGGGTCAAAAGAGCAGCAATAGACTACCAACTACTATATGCTGATCTTTGTATACTGCAAGTGTGTGTGTGTGTGTGTGTGTGTGTGTGTGTGTGTGTGTGTGTGTGTGTGTGTCAGAGATGATTGATTTGTGAGCTTTAAATAAACATTTCCAGGTTCTCGTTTCCAGCTGGGGCATTGTTCTGAGTCTGCAGACCTGTCAGTCAACACACACCTCCTGTTCCACGCAGAGAAAGTGATGAGTACAGCTGTGTCTGCTGAGAGGAAGAGATAGAAAAGTGTATAGAAAAAAGGATCATAGGAAAAGCTCACTTCTCATCTCTGTAATTACACGTGACTGTAATTATCAGTGTTTTGCATTTGCATTTTTTAAGAAATATATTGAACCCATTCAAACATGTCTGCCAGCAGTCACTATAAATTCATATTGTAACTGTTTCATGATGGTGTTCAAGTGCAGAAAAGACCCCATTGGGAGAGAACAAGGTTGTACCTATGTGCATTCATTTAAATATATAACATCTTCTTTGCAGTCTGAATATAGCACAACAACATTAAGGAAAAACCCTGCAAGAATTCTGAATGCATGTGCAGTAGCTCAGTAGTCAACTCATAAACATAAGGTCATGGATTCAAATCCCTTTTTAGTTACCAGAAAAAAAGAGTAATGTTCAAGAGCTGCAGTCTATAGGATCTTTGTAATTGCCTGAATCATTTATGTCTGCAAGCATTAAAGATATGAGACTTTCCTGACTGTCATTTAAAAGTGTTCACAGTTTGATCTTTGGAAAAAAAAGTCCTCTGAAATGAGTCAAATGAAATATGAGGATGGGGGAATAAATAAGTAATAGTGTATAAATTTTCACTCAATCTAGTCACTCACTATTATAATTCAATTCCTGCATGGTGCGGTAGTGGTCTTCCTCGGGAATTGAGTGGGGTACTGGTCTTCCTCGGGTCTGTGCGCATGGAGTTTCCGTGTTCTCCCTGTGCTTGGTGGTTTATGTGTGTTTTTGTGTGCATGTGTGTGTGTGTGTGTGTGTGGATTGCCACGCTTGTGCCCGAAGTTTCCTGGGATGAGCTCTAGGTTTCCTGCGACCCTGCACAGGAAAATTAGGATAGATATTGAAAGAATAGTTTAAATTAATTTAAGTTTTACAGTTGTTACAATAAACAGTGTCCCAAACTCTTCTTGTTAGTTTTGTGCCAGTTTTAAACAAACTAAATAATCTTCTGCAAAACATAGTTTTTAAGATACATAACTTGTACCATAAGTGTCCTCTCAACCACATACTGCCACCAGTGCTGCACAACTATTGGTTTAATGTGTTTTGGCTTAAAATCTTGTTTCTCATTTCATTAACCAGTATTGTAAGAAAAACATACATTACTGTAAAAAAAGACTGTGATATATCATCTTTATTTATGTGTGAATGATAGCTTGTCATTGAACTACTGAGTTACCTGTACTTCAATAACTTATTATTTAATATAAAATGTTAATCATAGGGTGCCCGATTTCGGAAATTGTATGAAAGTGTTTACTCAAAAATATTAAAGGAAACTAACATACCCTGGTGAGGCTGGGAACAACCTTGCCATTCCTTGAAAGTGTAATATGTTTAAATATTTATTATAATAACCCATGATCAATGATCCAAAAGTTTTCTTTAAAAAGAAAAACGTAAAACTGTTTTTTTTTAACAGGTTGCAGTCTCCGCTTTGCTACAACTCTTCTGTCTCGACAAATACAGTTCATATGGCATATGTGATTATCTCCAGATTTTATGTTTGCAGCATGCAGCATTATGACCATATTACTGTATCTTAAATTCATTTGCATACAAATAACAAATACACATAACAAATTTAAATATATATAAAAACAAGGTTTTATACACCTGTAGCAGTTATTTAAATGGCCAATTTAATCAGCCTGTGAGCATGCCCTCGGGTTACTTTCCATGTCTCTTCTAACGACCTCTCAGTGCAAAACAATATATGCCACATAAACCACAACAGCTCCATTTAAAAAGGTGTCCAAAGCATCAAAGCAGCCATCATTTAGAACCTTTGAAAGGTGCCAATAAAAATGGAAGCCGTATATTTTCCATGGATGCTTCAGAAAGACTGGATGAAAATGTGTATGTCTACTTAATCTTGTGTCCTTTTATCCCCCCTCCCTCTTTCTATCTGACCTATTTTTCAGTTATTCTTTTCTGTCCATTACCATTTTAATGTTATCAGCAACTTGTTTCAAAACACTTTCCCAGTACTAAACTGCTGAAGACACTTTTCCCAAATCACCTTTGTCTCAGTGCTTCATGAGCTTCATTAGCTAAAGTGCACATGTGTTTGACAAAGAGGGGGAGGCTTGCTATTGTTTGCTGACTTTCTTATTAATGCCCAAATGAAAAGTTGGCTGAGGGCTTACTTTTTAAATGTCAAGGGTGACAGCACTCAGTAAAATGAGGCGAATGCAATTAGAGGCCTGCATCTTCTTAAAATATTTCTTTAAATATTGCAGAAACTAACTTACATGATTTTGTTTCCTTGAAGTCACCAAGTCATATGGAGACAAACATAATTAGACATGAACCTCCGTGTCAACAAGAAATAGTCATATGGTACCCGAAAAAATCAAGTCACCAGAATATAAGGTTTAAAACATTGCTGAGTTGTTCCCTTCCTATTGATGTGTTTTATTAAAATAATATTCTAAACCTTTAGAGTCTGTAATAAATGTTTTAGATGCTACATATGCACAAACATTTGAAGTCAGAAGTTCCTATACACCTTAAGCCAAATACATTTAAACTCACTTTTTTTTCCACATCAATTTTGCCGCTACTTTGAAAGTATGAGGTCATTGTTCATTTGGGACACCTATTTGCAACCAAGCTTTAACTTTCTGCCTGAGATTTTGCTTTAATATCTAATTAATATTCCTTCCTTATGATACCATCTATTTTGTGAAGTGCACCAGTACCCCTACAACATGATGCTGTGGTTCACGGTTGCGATTGTGTTCTTTGGCTTACAAGGCCTCATTTTTTTCCCTCTTGACAAAGATGATCATTATGGCCAAAAAGTTCAAATTCCGTTTCATTAGACCAGAGGACATTTCTCAATAAGGTAATATCTTTGTCCCCATGCGCAGCTGCAAACAGGAGTCTGGTTTTGTTATCGCAGTTTTGGAACATTAGCTTGTTCCTTCCTTAGCAGCCCATCAGGTTATTTTGATCTCTTTCTCGTTGTACTGTGGCTATAGATGTTTTTGGACCTGCATCCTCCAGTGTCTTTCAACGTTCTTTGCCATTGCTCTGGGCTTGATTTGTACTTTTTGTACATCCCTAGGAGACAAAATGTGTCTCCTTCCTGAGCAGAATGATAAATAAATAGCCACATGGCGATTACAGATGCCCAGTATTGTTTTTACAAATAAACATGGTTCCAGGAAAGTGCTACACACAGGTGCACCTCCAATTCATTCAAATGATGCCAAATCATTCAGGAGCTTCTAAAGCCATGACATAATTTCCTGGAATTTTCGAAGCGGTTTAGAAGACCAGTCAACTGAGTGTATTTAAACTACTGACCCACTGGACTTATGATATAGTGAATAATGAGTGAAATCATCTGTAAACAATTGCTGGAAAAATGACTGCCATGCATAAAGTAGATATTCTAACCGATTTGCCTCAAAAATAGTTTGTTAACATAAATTATGTTAAGTCGTTAAAAAAATATTTTTAATGCCTCCAACCTAGGTGTACATAAACATCTGTCTTCAACTGTATATAAGTCTTCAACTAATATGCACTCACTGGCCACTTTAATTGGAACTTCTGTACACCTCGTCATTCATGCAGTGATGAAAAGACTTGTTGTCATTGCCACTGTTGTATTCTGCTGTTGTAGACCATCTACTTCACATTGTGTGATTTCTGAAATGCTTCCCTGCTCCACATGATTGTTTAGAGTGTTTATTTAAAATATCATACCTTTTTTGTTAGCTTGAATCAGTCTGGCCATTCTCCTCTGACTTTATTAAAACATGAATGTATTTTGTACATAGTTAAAATTTTAATTTTTAAGAGGTTAACATGCTGTGGCTGTCTGCAGTGGATGTTTTGAGTATGTCTCTTAGTAATTAACAACATTCCCGTGGTTCTGTACATGTTTAACACTCCTGGATAATTTCCTTTAATGAGGCTGAGGATCCCAAGAACCATTTATTTTATAATTTTGCATATCTACTTGCTTAATCTTACATGTCTGGTTTACCATAAAAAAAAAATGACAAGACCAAGGAAACCGACCAAGATCAAATCAACAGTGTTTCAATACGTTTCCTACCGACACGAAGAGTGAAACTGCGGGGTTCAGGCACTGTATGACTCCAAAGAATGTCCTGTGTGAATGAAGTCTCATCTCAGAGGGTTGTTGACTCATCTTAATCATGTGGAGCACAAAAGCTCCATCTACATCTCCTTTCTTCACCCTGTTACCATGGAGAGGAAATTTTAGGGGAGAAAAGGCTTAGAGAACAGATCTAGAGACAGAGAACAAAAAAGAAAAGCTAGAGTAGGCCGAAAGGTTAAGGATGTTAGTTTATTATTTGTGAAAGACTACATCAGGTAAGGACTTATTAAGTTCTGTATATAGCTAAAGTTCCTCATGCTTCTCTTCCTAATGCAATTCTTAAAGTTACAGGCACCTAATAGAATAGGATCAGGAGAAGGGAATGAAAAGAATTCAAAGTTTTGGAATGGCAAGGACAATTATTTTTCTGCTATATTCACTAAAAATATTCGGGTTTGAGATCAAAAGATGAAAATAAGAGGATAGAGCAGTCTGCATTTTCTGATATTTAGGAAATGAAAGCTTTGAATGATGAAATAATTAAAACCATAATTAAATGTGTAAAACTGTATATACAGTAGCAAATGTAATCCCGCTCTTTTCACACAAAGGCCGTAATAAAAAGTAATTAATATGTAGTGACTCACGAGCGGTGACATCGATTGATAAAATCATAGTGTAAGAGTTCACCATTTATTGTGTTTTAGTGAATTCCTGTGAATTTAAGGTGAATGACTGACGGACATAGCATGAATCTTAAATCTTACATAGGAAGAAAGAAAAATGTGACCTTTCTGCACTTTGGAGCTTATAAACAGTTTATAAACTGTCGCATCCATTATTGACTTTTTACAGTTTTCTCTTCAGTGCCTTTTGATCTTCTTTTGATATTAATATATAATATGTATTTTGTTAATAATTTAAATTGTTGGGAATTTGGGGTTGTTGGTATCGAAAGACTAAGTTCTTGCACATATTTATGCATGTAACTTTATACATTTATTAGATAAAAACAATGCTGTAAATTTGTTGTATATTGTTAGCCAGCTTTAAATTTTTACCTTAATGAAATCAAATCTGTAATAAAAATCTAATCATACATAATTATGAAAACCTATGGGAAGTGCCTGAGTCTGATCACACATAAGATTGATCCACAGACACATTCACCTCTGAACAGAGCAGAAGGTTCTGAGGCAGAGATGGGAGAAAATAGGGCAGTACAGTGGAGAACCAGGGGGCCAGTAAAGGACAGTCACGCACTGCAGTAGACCTGACTGAGAATCTTTCTTGAGATAAACAGCCTGCACATTTTTCAGCACTGTGTGTTTGTTTAGCAGGCAGATGGCTCAACTGGAGATCAAATGTGTGTGGCTTGACTAGTGTTGACCTGTCCACGTCCGCAGACCGTTCTGCTTGTTTTGTGTTATTACATTTATTATTAAAGCATTTTGCAGATCACTCACACTTATGTCAGTACACACACCACACTATGTGACATACTCCTACTGGACAGTAAGTTTCATGATTCATTTTTTAAAACATGCCAGTTCTCATACTTATGCTATACTTAAGCAAAGCATCAAAAAAGGAACACATACATTTAATACAAAAATTTTTTTTTTTTTAGTTGTCAGATCCCACATGAACTCTATTCTGACCTTTGACCGTCTGCATCTTTGTGTAGGTGTTTGGCTGAAGCCCACACGGGGCTCCCGGATGCGAGAAAAGCGGGCAGACTTCGTGGCTGGCTGTCTTGGTGGAAGGGTGGTTGTTGCCGGGGGGCTGGGTAAGTGCTAATGGAGTGTGCCATATTGCAGACATAACTCATCCATGACAACTGCGAGAGGTTTGTTGAGGGCAACGACTGTCATTATATACCACAAACACTACTTTACGCCTGTCATTATACACCACATACAGTACTTTATGCTCAAATGAGCTCATAAGTAATTATGTTTTTTAATGCAGCTTCAACTCCATGACTAAATCCTTAGATATTTATACTTTAGGTCACATTTTATTAAATAAGTACTGGACAAAATTGGTCCATAAAAAGTTATGGGAAAATATCAGCTCTTATAAGAGAACAAATCCTAGAAGAAATACTGTACATTTAAAAATAGGAAATTATGTTCATGTTAACTGATAAAAACAATAACAAAAAATAACTATAAAATGTTATTGAAGGTGGAAGTGCAGCATGTAAAATAAATTATACTAATGAATATGTTTAACCAGTACATATGTTTGGGATCATTTTTGACCCGTTTTGACATGAAAACAGTAAAAATACATAAATGACAATAGTTTTGCCATAAATTTTTATAGCTTATAGCAAAGTGACCCAGATTATATAGTTTTATTTCATGTACATGGTACAAATTATTGTACAATCATTGTAATCAGGATTCAATTTTACATGTAGCTTTTAATAGTGACCAGAATTAATCAATGAAAGTAACTGATATTGCGTGCTTGTAAATGGTTGAAAAACTTGAAAAAGTAAAGGTATTGACTGGCTTGTGTGTGTGTTTCTGTCATGGGCCAGTGAAGACAGAGTTCAAGGGGGACATTGCACCTATCTAGGGAACTGCCTATCTTTGTACTATAGTTATCGTCCAGGATTCCTACCCAGGCCAGTACCTTCAAGCATAGTAACTATAAACAGGTCACCAGTCAAGGTTCCAGTCAAATTTCCATGCAACCAAAATATATATGCACGCTTGTGTGCTTGGATTGACTGTAAACAATACCCAAGCCCTTTTAACTAATCAGTTGGTGGTGTCGTGGCAATGATCATTTTTTCTTCATCTCATGAACTTGCTTAGCCATGAGACAAGGAACCTTTCAATGGTTGTTACTGTCGGAAGGAACAAGTCTGAGCTCCCATTTAGTTTTAATTGCAATAGAGAAAGGTATTTTCCCCCAAGGTCCTTTTACCCCAAGCACCACTGTTGTCTGTTGTATGCCAAAGAAGAACAAGAACATCATACTTTTAAGCACATTTTACAAGAATGCTAAAGTCAGTGCTTGGGAAGACAAAAACAGTCATTATTATTAATTACAGCACCAATAAATTATATAAGGATAACCCTGACAATGTCACAGGCACCTAGAGGAGGACATCAGTCTGGTCCCTATTTCACAAAATCATTGATATCTTCACCTACAATTCCTTTGCAATACGGAGCGAGCTAAACTGCAGATGTCAGGCAAGCAAGATTAACGGAAAGCAGGCTTTTTGGAGGAGATTGAAAAGTCTGACTTCTTTCAGGCAAAGGCAATTGCAAATATTCCCCACACACCATAATGGCTTTATGTTTTTTTGTTTTAGGTAACATACAAGTATAAAAAAAAGTAAAATGACTGTTTTTTTCTTCATTTATAAATATTATAAAATATAAAGAATATACAATTTACTTTTTTACACATTTAGACCGTTTGTTTAATCACACATAATGAGTCACACTTATTGTTACATTGTAATTGGAGTTACTGTACTACAATGCTAGCTAGGATTTGAGAAACTGGTATATAAGGAACACCTATTTACCATGAGTAACTATCATTAGTGTGTGATCTAAGGCATCTATCTTTTTTCTACTATTACTTTTCTTTTACTTGTACTTTCATTTTCATACTTAACCATACTTAATAACATACTTTATTATTACATTACGTTATGTTTAACCAGAGTACTTATTTAGATTTAGTAAATAATTTGAGTATTTGTGTAACATTTCTTTTATATGTGCTACTTACAGAATATATACTGTACAACCTACAACTAGCTCAATATACACCTGCTATTCAAATGTTTTAAAACACATTTTATTTTTAAATGACCTTATATAGTCTAAAAACCTGAGAATTGATTTAAAAAATTTTACTCTTTGTCTTTAAAGTATTACACGGCCGAGCTCTATCTTATTTATCTGACCTCCTATCATAATCCAACCAGGTCACTCAGCTCTGCCAATCTCCGGTTATTGTCTGTTCAAAGATCACGGCTAAAACATCATGGAGATTGTGCTTTTGCTATAGCTGACCCCAAACTCTGGAATAGTTTGCCAGTTTCAATTGGAATGCTGTCATCTCTTTCCATTTAAAACAAAACTCAAAACACTTTTCCTGAGTCCTGGTTTTTAGATATATTAATTTTATGTATTGTATTTCATTCTTGCTTATTTTTATTTTTATCTGATTTTTATCTTTATTTCTGATGTATACAGCACTTTGGTCAACTTTGAGTTGATTTTAAATGTGCTTTATAAATAAAATAAGTGAAGTGAAATAATATGTGAATAGTTTAACAGCAAAACCAGATAACTCCATTTTTGCAATTTGGAAAATTTAGAAAAGCAGGGTTCAAAAAGCAAGGAATATTTTGAGTATGTTTTCTTTGAGTCCCAATAATGTTAAAAAGCACAAATGCCAAAAAATGTAAATTATTAATATAAAGTTAAAATTGTTTGGGTTGTAAAATGTTGAAAATTTTCAATAAAAGTGCTGCTATAACTGCAATGTCAATAACAGTGCAAACATACTTTTTCATTACTTAAAAATTTACCAAACATCCAATAAGTCATGGCAGGCTTTGCTTTGTAGCTAGTAAATTAATTTTACTGATCACATGACGGAAAAAGCGATGTGATTGGCTTGTCAGGAGGCATCACCTTTTTAATCAGAAATGCAGCCGCTACCTGTTGTGGTTTATCCAAAGCATGGAAGTTCAAAACTTCTGTCTTTGTTGTGTTTGTTATACACAACCTTGTGTGCCAGAGAATAATGATTTGCCAAAATGAGTCCAAAAATGATTTTGGTCATATTTTGCTGTCAAACTGTTCATTTAAACAAATACCTGAATCAATTAATCATAATTATTAAATGCTTAAAATATTTACATTTTTTATCACTCCCTTTTTGTAGCAAAGTACATATTTATTGTTTGCATTTATTATTAGCACTGTTAATAGGTTTTTTTTCTTTTTTCTTTATTTGATACCATTTTGCTTGGTGGTTATGTTGTAATAAAACATAAATTGCAGGTGTTTATTTGGTATTTTCACCAGTCAGACAACCATTGTTTTCAGTCAACAAAACTGAGCATTTTTAATTAATACAATTTCTTCTATATTTGTAGAAAACATAATGGTCCATGGATAAAGGTTTATGATGCAGTAACATGGTGAAATAAAATGTCCAGCCCTGTTGATTTTGATACAACAAATAAGCTGAAGCTCAGATAAATGTGGCCTGGCTTTCTTAATAAATTGTGAGCCTGGTCTGGTTATTTGAGCACAAAAAAAAAACATAAAACTGTCCCTGCACAGAGGGATGTGGCTGGACCCCTATTAACACTGCTGCACCGACTGGCTGTTCTGCTGTTGGTGTTTTATTTTGGCCATTATGAGGTTTTTCTATTAGCACTATGACTAAACAGCCCTGCTGTTTTCTGCCAGTGAAAGCAAAACACAGCCAGAAACTGTCCAGCTGTACCACATTCAGACAAATATGATTACTTTGCTCACTGGCTTCTGTCATTGATATGCTGTGACCTTGCATTCACACACTTGGGGTAAACAAAACTGTCACTCAACCAGGCACATGTAACACACCTAATTTCACTGCTTGCGGGAGATGTTCCGGATGGTTCTTTCGGTGCACTCTAAATCTGTTAAAGCAATGAGTGAATTCCTCAGTAAAATTTACTTATTCTAAAGCCTCTATCTCCATTTATTCTCACTGATCAGAGTAGGATCTTTAAAATAAATTTTCGTTCTAGACTTGAAATTAGAAAACTTGCCAAAATTATCATAAATTTATGGATCTGGGACCTAACAGTCCAACAACCTATATGATATGAGACTGAACATTTTGTTGCAGATTAATAGAGCATCTCAACTAGAATCAAAGAATTTTGACAAAACAGCACTATAGTGCTTAAACTTATAAGGAGAAGCATCTGGCATTATTTAATTATCACTAATAAATCAATTAAGAAACTATGCACTAGTATGCTTGTTCAATGTTTTTGTTGCCTGGAAACCTATGCCATGAACGGTATCCACCATCTACAGTATATAAATATATCACTCTTTCAGTGATATCTTTATGTTTCATACATCGGAGGCCGCATGGTTATACTGTATATTTGTACAGTACTGTATGTACTGTATGTATGTATGTCCATCCAGATTTTGTCAGAGCATCATGCAAAACTGGCTAGACAAAATTTAAGGGAACTTTTGCTGTTTTTAGATATTTCCCTGAAATTAATCCTGCGCCATGAGTAAAATTTAAATAATAAAAATGTTAAGTATCGCTTGACGATGTTATGAACAGTTATAAGTGGATTTTGTAAACAAACACCTGAGCCAATAGATATTAATTAGAATGATTAATTAAGATTTTCACCACTGAAATTACAACGCTGAAGTTGTATAAGTGAATTTTATCATGCTGAAGTCGTTTTTAAGACAAAACTTAATCTTTATTCGATCTACTTTTTTTGCACACAATTTTGCTGTTTCGACAGTCAGGTTGTTTCTGAGTCTGACAAGGCCATCCGATCATGCAAATAATCTGACTGATAGATATATGTAGCACCTCAGGCAGTGGGGCTCAGGATGAATAGCACATGCTTGGGTTTTTAAAAATGAAACCCATGCTTGGGTTGAAAAAATCAAATTGGGTTGTTTTGACTTGCCTAGGTCAATAAATCGAATAGCCTGGACACATAGTCATCATGTCCTGGCATGCAGGCTAGTTATTTGTTCAATCTTGAATGAATTGCTTGTTCACTTGTCACTGGTGTACGTGCTCAGCAGAAAACATTTCATTATCTAATGATCATAAATTTGAGTTAAAGCATGTATTGTAACAAAATGTTTGCTTTAGTATTGTCCAATCAACTTAACGACTGATGAGGATTTACTGTGTTTTTGTTAGTTTTTTTGTTTGTTTGTTTTGCAAATTGTTATTATGGAACACTTGGATTCACCCACTGATCCCAGAGGTTAATTAGCTAATGGATTTGTTTAGCGTAGTCGTCACACTGAAGCCAACGACAACAGTGTAACATGTCTCAAAAACCACCTTCTCTTCCTACCACTATAACATCTTACGAAAGAAAGAGGCTTTTTTTTTTTTTTCAAATAATGTTACCTTGCAGATCTGATGAAAGATTTTTGCCACTTCCTAAAAATATACTTGCTGAAGAATTTTACAAATTAAATTTAATGTTTTATTTCATTACTCTAGAGATTTAGAGACAGCATTTAGAAACAGAACTTGTTTTTAGCCACATTAGAGTTTGATAAAAATGTAATGCATTTTTTTTTTTATTCAAGCAGCTTATTATTATTCAGGCTGTTGAGTGTATGACGGGTTTCTCTTAGACTGTCATAGGGAACTTGTACTTTCTTCTTTTCTCATCTCATTCCACACACACACACACACACACACACACACACACACACACACACACACACACACACTCTCAGATGCTTTCACATTTACTCATGATATTATAACAGGATGGGGTACTTTTTTGTGCAGATCCTCATATCTTTTCAGAATTAATGTCTGCTATTAACTTGAAACTCATATTGGGGAAATTGCTCTCTGTCCCTAACGACCTTACCCACCATCACAACCTTATTGTAATCTTCTTTTACTGAATGCAGACTTGAGATGCACAGTGAACCAAATATAAAACAAGTTAGCACAATCTTTCTTGCTCATTACATTATAACTTATATGTGTCCATGAACACGTGAATTATGTTCACATTTAAGCATTTGGCAGACGCTCTTATACAGAGCGACTTACATTTTTATCTCATTATACATCTGAGCAATTGAGGGTTAAGGGCCTTGCTCAAGGGCCCAACAGTGGCAACTTGGTGGTTGTGGGGTTTGAACCTGGGATCTTCTAAATCATAATCCAAAGCCTTAACCACTGAGCTACCCCTGGCCCCTACACACACACAGTACACAGATGTGCATAAAATAATTAGAGACCTATAGTTTTTATGATAAAAATAAATTTTTTTTTTTATATATACCACCTATCTTGTGTAGGGTTGTAGAGACCTGGATTCTATCTCGAGGAACTTGGGGGGGACAAGGCGGTGTACAGCCTGACTCGGGTGCCAACCCAGCACAGGGCACAAACAAACACACTTATACACACTAGGAGCAATCTGGAAATGACAGTCAAACTATTTTGCATGTTTTTGGACTAGGGGATAAAACAGGGTAAAAAAATGTATGCACAATTTTTTTATTTTATACAATTTTAAGCAAGTAAGGTTTAGCTACACAGTAAATATTTGACATACGAACCATTTCAAAAACTTGTTTGTAAGTCCAATTAGTTCTTAAGTTCAACAAACATTGTCATACTGGGATACTTACATACTAGGATACTAACACAATAGGCTATACACAGTATAGATCCTGTCCTTGTTCTGTAGAATCGATGGTTGAACAATTCATGTTAAAAATATTTTGACCTCACTCCATTGTCTTAATTATTTTTAATTTTGTCTCTGTCATTATAGTTTGCCACTTCTTAGCAGTACCAGTACTTACTTGCTTCCCAACATGCTGCACGCACACTGTACACCTGAAATATGATCTGACCTCCGCAAGTGAATATTCGCACTTTGCAAGCTTTGTGTATCTTCGAAAGTTTGTAACTTGAATGTTCATAGATAGGGGACTTGTTGTATAATGCATTATTCCTGTACTTTTGTTAAGTGTTTTTAAGCACAACTTACCTAAGCATAGATGGAAATGGATGTTCTTAACAGACCTTTTGTCTCAGTCTTAACTGATGTTTCACTCATTTACAGTACATTATTATATTTCTGATAATTTTATTATTATATTCAATATATTAATATATAATATTATATTCAATACTTAAATTGAAATGTATTTTATCGTTCTGTTAACAGTAAGAAGGTATATTTCAAGATTGCTGGCTATTTGTCTGTGGGACAGTTCAGCTTGTCTTTGGAGTTTTGATTTCATGCTTAAACATATGTACTGTATATTCGAATCTGAAAAATAGAGGGGGAAACTGTACTATTTATTAGTAGTGCCAGCAAATTTTAGCGCATGCATTTTATTGAATATTGAAGAAATTCCTTTACTTCACAATACATACATTAATAATTCACAATTAACAATACTTGTAATGCTGTATTTTTTTATTCATTTATTTACAAAACAAGGCCATTATGGTAAGAAAAAAAATATTTAGACACACTGAACAGTGCTTGGTATTACATTGGTATTGTTTATGCAGATCTGGCAACCTTGGCCATAATAAATACCTCACAAATTCATACATCAAATTTGTCACACCTAACAAAGAACTTTAACATAATACTAATCACTTTTAACATTCATAATTCTTTATGTTACATTTACAGCAGTGAACCATTTAAAATTAATAGAAACTATTTTTTAAACCATTAAAACAATGATAGTATACATTTATACAACACTAATTATTCGAATTATTCGATGACTCTATTAATTACAGTATTTAAAAACTTGGTATAAGCTATATTAATGTGTTCTTTATTTTAATAGGCGGTTTGTTTATCAACACATATCTCTTAATTACTAAAGAGTCTTTTTTGGAAGATTCAGTGGTTGACCATTTTCACTATTTGACAGCAGCTTTTAATCCTCAGTTTGCACCTCACACAGAAAAGAGTAAGTTGGAGAGGCCAGTTGTAATATACATGATGAGCCAGAGCCCTGGTTAGATGTTAGATTTATAATGGCTGTGTTTGTAGAAGCATCATGTCTTGTTGTGCGTGTGCTGACATCTGATCCTGAGTGATCTGTGAGCATGTCCAAGTGTGTGGATCTGGATGTGTTCTTTGGGCATTTCAGCATGTGAGGTTTAAATCTGTTGGCCTGGGAATTGGATTAGAACCAAACAATGAATTAAAGTGAAAGAGCGAGGAAAGGAGAAAGAGAGAGAGTTGGCCTGGGATTTGCAGTAGAAAGAAAACAGTGAATTAAGGAGTAGCCAAAAGAAAGCCATTAAACCAATCATGAACTCAAAACACGTTGTCTGTTATGGTCAGAAATGAGCAAAATAGCTTAATATGCATGTTTCGGCCAACTAATTTTAGTTGTCTAGATTAGTACAAATCTTTTGTTATGATAGCCTATACGGTAGTATTATATTGATAATTTTAAGTTGATGGTTAATACTCGTGAATTTTCAAATGTAATAATAGCATACAGTATTACATCTGATCATTTACAACCATCCCCATCACAACCAATTCTCTCAGAAAACTGTGCCTAGATAACTTAATTTACTGTAATGTTTTTAAGCTTTTATTTCTAACACATATTTCAACAAAAACACCTTAATTTCTAGTGACGTATCCACTTAGTTTTACATTTGTTTAATACATGAAACATACCAGACAGATTGTCATATGAGCACTTTATACTGCTAGCTGCTGAGAGCACCTCGCACCGCTCATGAAAAATTACACTTGATTTACGTATAATATGTGTGCAAACATGGAAGCAGCAGTAACATGATACATTGTTTACATGCGCATCGAGAGGGTTAAAAGTGATATCCACTAGAATATACACTAGTGCTTGGATTGCATGTCAAAGCAGAAACCTTTCTGTTTGGAAAGGTTCCATGTCGACCGCTGAGACATTTGTCAAATTTATGCCAGATTGTCTGGGACAGTGTCACAGTGCAACAGCAGAGATGTTAAACACATGGATGAGCACTATTTGTTTCTTTATTAACTTTCTTTTAATTGCTGTCAGGAGCTGTGTCTAAAATTATAACCTATATATGCAGTGCATCTCAAAAAATGTGAATATTGATATTAGTATAAATTTATTTCAATTTAAAAAGCCAAACTCTCGGATATTCTAGATCCATTACAAGTAAAGTACAATATTTCAAGCCTTTTTTGTTTTAATTTTGATGGTTTACAGTTCCTGAAAATCAAAAATCCAATATCTCAAAATATTAGAATAATTTACAATAAAACAATCAAAAATAGTGATTACAATACAAGGAATTACAATATATAATTCAGAAAAGTTTTGTTGATTTATGCTCTCAGTAAAGTACTCATAAATTACTGCATCAGTGCGGTATGGAAGTGATCAGCCAGTGACACTGTAATACTACTGAGGTGTTACTGAAGACAGGTTACTTCAATAGCAGCCTTCAGCTTGTCTATATTGTTGGATCAGGTGTTCCTCATCTTCCTCTTAACAATATTCTGTAGATTTTCTAAGGGGTTCAGGTCAGGCGAGTTGGCTGGCCAACCAAGGGCAGTAATATCATGGCACTATGGGAAGGTGCTAATTTCTGATGAAAAAGGAAATTGACTTTTCCATAAAGCATCTCAGCAGATGCATTCATGAATTACTCGCCTGGTAGATGGCTACATTTAGATTTTGCACTTGATAAAACAAAGTGGACCTGCAGATGACATGGCACCCCAAATCATCATGCAAGAAACGATCAACTTAGATTCAGTACCGCTCCACTCTTTTTCCAAACTCTGGGACCCTGATTTCAAAATGAAATGCAAAATTTATTTTGATCTGAGAGGAGGACTTTGGACCATTCAGCAACGGTCCAGTTCTTTTTTTTCCTTATGCCAGGAAAGACATTTGTGATGTTGTCTCTGGTACAGGAGTGACTTAGGACTAGGAATGCATTTACTAAAGATGTCTTTGTGTGGTGGCTCTTGATGTCCTTGACTCCAGCCTCCTTTCACTCTTTGTGAAGCTCTCTCAAGGTCTCTGTTTGAAAATCTTCTTATGGTTGTTGTCATTATTGTTGCTCATGCACCTTTTCTTACCACACATTTCAATTCCTGTCACCTTCCCATGAATATGCTTCATCGTATCACCTTCTGTAACTTGTGTAATAATAAGAGGCTTGAATAAATTTACTTTACATATAATTAACCTAGCATACGGTATATAAGTTTTACTTGATAAATTAAATTACTTTAATTTCACAATATAGTATATTTTAATTTATCGAGATGCACTGTATAAAGATAGTACCCCCATTTAGATGTACCAAATGCATGAATGCAGGATAAATATTCCCATTTACAGGTACATACACTATTGGTCAATACAAACTTTGTAACTCTGTAAAACCTTTATGACGGCTCTAATCTGAGTTACATCTGTAATGTTAACTGGTGATTTTTGATGCTGGTAACTCTAAATGAACTTCTTTTCTGCAGCAGGGGTAAGTTTTGGTTTTGCTTTCCTGGAATCGTCTTCATGAGAGTCAGAACTCTTCTGTCTTGTTCTAGAATGTAGAAAATAAATCCAAACTTATAAACATTTGACTGGTACTGTTTGACTAATAATAGTGAAGATAATTCTGAACATGGCTAAAGTTTGGTTTGTTTTTGATCCACCAACATTTTAAATTGAACAATGGCTTATCAGGTCTGTTATAGCCACCCTTAGCACCTCTCCTGAATTAGGCACATGATTTGTGCCTATCCTAGCCACAGCTGGTGGATTACCAGAATAATATAGCATTTTCAACTTACACAGTAGAGAGTATGCATAATGCGAGTAGCGTGAGCTATATTCAGATTCCCAGAACAATAATGAGGGCTTACGCATAGTGTGCCATGCCAGAGCTTGTCTCAGTGCAGACTGCAGACACTGCGGTCACATTGTCATTTTCTGATTACCTCCCCCAGGAGCCCCTGTGGCCCAGCATTTGTTCTTCCGAGAAATTATGATGACAAAAGTCACCCCCAACATTGCGCACATGCTCACATCATCTGCGCTTCATTTTGAGTCTCTATGGAAACTGGTACAACTTAGCTATGGTGCGTGTTGATGCTGGTCTCGCCACCGGACCCGATGAAGAAAGAGAGAGAGAGAACATTCTACACAGTATGCTTCTCCCTGGGAAACGGAGAAGATATCTTTTGTTGAAAGTTGAGAATTTTTTTAGCCATTGCTGAGATGTTCTTTTGAGTATAATCTATGTTGGGGAAGAAGCAATGACGTACTGCACACATTTCAGGGATTTGCCTCATCAAAGACTTTATGAGGCAGAATCTGTGCACATGCTGCATATTTTTTCCAGATATCTGCAAGGTGCCACCTGTCGAAATCTACATTAGCCTCCAGTCTTACCAGGTGGCAGGTGTTCTGTCTAAAAGAAACATCCGCTCTCATTTGTGTATATGTGTGTGAGTGCTGTAGGGTGATGGAGGGGGGATTGCTGTGATGGTGCTATGCTGATTGAGCAGCTGGAGAGGCAGGCTAATGATGTGACTGTGCTGAGTTCTCAGAACATCTGTCTAAGAAAGACTTACAATGAGAGCCTCTTCCTTCTTCCTCTAGCTCATCCGAAAAATAAACACTTTAAATACTATCACAGACACTTTTATTCAATTCAAATAAATGAAAATTTATTTATACAGCACTTTTAACAGTGGTCATTGTTGCAAAGGAGCTTTACAGAATAAAAAATGATGGAAGTATGTTTAAGGAAAATATGTGTAAATTATGATTATCAGGTTATCCTTGATGAGCAAGCTGGGGTGACGGTGGCAAGGAAAAACTCCCTGAAACATTGGATTTAAGCATTTCAATTGTGTTTATAATTTTTAATTGATTATTTTTAATAATTATCCATGAACTAATTGTATGCATAAACCTGTACACACTAGTGTTAACATGCTTGTTTTTTTGTGACTCAGGTAATCAGCCTTCACCCCTGGGCTCAGTAGAGAGTTATAATCATGTGAAGAGGAAGTGGGAGCCTGTTGCCCCAATGCCCACCCCGCGCTGCTCCTGTACCCCTCTACAGACCACGAACATGCTATTCCTAATTGGAGGAGTATCACAGGGTCCCAGTAATGCAGTGGAGGCCCTCTGTCTGCAAGAAAGTGTCTGACAGACCAACCTGTTCTCTTGCACCTATCAAGGACTTACGCTGGACTCTGCAGGAATAAGAGACATGCAGATGAAACTGCAGAGTGTTGCTCTGCCTGAGTCCTTCTCCCACGCACAGCTGACAGTTAAGTGGAGACAATCTACAGTAGTCTGGACAGCAACATGAATCTCTGGATGGACTAAAGACTTTGAAGTTACAGACAAGCAAGCAAAAATCTATATACTACTATATACACACAAAACTACACAGGCAGAGGTGCAGATACCTTTGAACTGTACAGTGTCTTTTTTTTTCCACAATCAGAGCAGGGTACTTTTCTGGCTAATCTCTAAAGGAACTTAGGGCCATATCCACCACGCTGCCGCAGAGTTCACCTGCAGTAGCATGTTTAGCACTTTTTCTACTGCATTAGAGAAAAAGCAAAGACGGAGTGGATCTTTGCGGGAGTGGAGGCGTATGTCTGTGCGTTTTTGTACCTTCACAGCCATGCATGTGTGAAATTCAGCACTATTATTCTTAGAGCGAGAAGAACATGCCGCTAATGGTTAATAATCATTGCCTGTGCTGTAGCGTCTTATGATACAGTTTAAGGCAGTAACGGAGAAAGAGTGAGTCAAGATTAGACAGCAATAGCATGTTTTTTTTTTTTTTTTGGAAGTGTCAGGGCCCCAAAAAATAAGTTTAGACCTTTTAAACAGCCACATTTATCATATCAGTAATACTCCGTAAATGTGCACTTGGCATGACAGCTGATGGTTCCTATGATATTTAAAGCAGTCATCTAAAAGTGAGCAGCATGATGCTGGTGTCATGCCATGTCTACGCTCAGTCTTAATGGAAAATGGAAATTTTCATGTTTTTAAACAGAGCTGGGGTTGTCATGTGGATGCTCAGATCCAAACACAATCCTGTCAGGTAAAATACAGTACATACATGGAATGTATGCGTCCAAGCAGTAAAACATGTACATCACATTATTACCTATGCTTGGTATATACTTCACCGGTGCTTGTGTTTCACCATGGATTTAGTGAAAATGGCACAAAGCTAACACACATATTGTTATATATGATATTATGTGTGTATGAGAAGGAGGTAGAAATGCTGGTGGCAAGCACTATGAGAGCCCTAAAAATGCCAAGGCTAGCTAATGATTGATGCAAAAGTTGCAGTCAAATATACTACAGGAATGCGTGTGCTATGGCCATGAATGACAGGACACTATGTGTTCCTATACCAGAAGGTGGCAGTAGTCAGTATCGGTAAATTTTTAAGAAAGAAAGCAATGCCACAAAAACTGTGTTCCAATTTGCTTACAACCGTTTTAAATAGTATGTCAAAATAGTATCTGTGTTGTGAGTATCAGTATCTATAGTGGTGTACTATACACTTTGACATACTATTTAGTGCAGTATTACGTATTTGGGATGTAGCGTGCCACTGTGAAAAAGCTTCCCTGGATTTTAAACAGTGCTCAGTCATTTTATTACAAAAGTACAGCCATCTATAGCTGATGAGCAAAAGTTGAGACACAATACTTTTTTATTGATATGATGGACATGGCAAAAAGAAACAGGGCAGCCAGCCAGCAGTGTGATTATCTTGGTGTTTTACAGCCCTGAGGCATTATAATTCCCCAGGCTTGTCTCACAAGGACTTCTGGTACCTAATAATAAAACACATACATATTCACACTGTCATATTTAGACTGTCTCTGGGGTTTACTGCCGATGCACAGAAAGGGTTAACTGTGTGAGACAAATGCTGTGTGGAATGACGAAGACATTCATTTACCTCCAGCATTCGAGCGACACATGGCCTGCCGGCGAACATGATGATCAAAGAACCATGCACATATGGTCCATGCACACACATGTACACACCCACTCTTAGCGAGCGCGTCTTGTTTGTTTAGATTTGCACGTCCCTAATGAGACAACTGTGATAGTCTGCAGGCTGTAGTCTTTTGCGGCATGTCATAGGAGAAATTTGATTGCTCATAATGGCACTTTACACTGTGCGTGTGAAGAGATGAGAGGATGAAAACACATGAAAATGTGGAAAAAAGAAGAAATGCTACTTCGACTTCTAGAAAAGGACGACTTATTTCCGTCATCCTGCTACAGTACACCGTCAGAAGGTCTAATGCACTGCAAAGTCAAAGCACGTTCTTGGTATTGTGCGTTGTGTGTGGCTTAAAGGCTTGAATAAGGTTTTGACAGAATGTGACAGCCTCTGGCTTCTGTACAGGCAGGGGGTGTATAAGGCGATTAATTAAATGATGATGAAAGAGATATACCTCTTTTTTATACTTAAGGTGAAACATGACCTATGAGTGCAATGTGTCCACTATTCTGAACACACAGGCGGAGTAGGAGCAATATGAATTTTCTTTTTGATAAGCATCAGATTTAAGAGAGCCTAATGGTAATGAGAAAAGATTTAGACAGTTTTTTACTCGGTGAACCTATTGAGCTTGAATATGCTGGCCCATTGAATTTCTAAGGAACACGAGGTGTACACCTTGATCTTGAGTAGCAGTGTTGCTGTGATTTTGACCATGTTTTCTTCGTTATACATATTTCCCTGTGGTGAATCTCTAGTTTAAACCAGTGATTTTAAAGTCAGCTTTTCCAGTGCTTTGTGTTTGGTTGGTTGGTCTACATGTTTGTTTTGGTCTTATTTGTGATGTGATAAGTTGTCATTGCTCATCCTTTTCTGAGTCGTGGTGCTGGGTCTGTCCTTTTCTCTATGATGCTGTGTTTTGACATTTGTATTTGGTGTGTAAATGCAGGTTGTGCTAGCTGATGGGTGCTGATGGTGTCTGACACGACATTCCGGTACCACATTCCAGAGCACAGCCGAGTATGTACCTCCTATTCAGAAAACCTGCCAAAGAGGACCTCAATCAAAGAACAAAGAAAACACCATTATAAAAATAGTTGTCTAGAGGATATATAGTGTATAGTTAAAATCTCTAAAAATAGAGGGTGTGTAAAATGTGCAGTTACTCCCGATAGAGAACATTTTTATATCTCCAAATCTGTGCCTGTGACAGGTTTTCGCTGTGTTTACATCAGAAGCAATGAAAGCCTGTGGTATACAACAGACACGGTAAACTTAAACAAGAAGCCCTAAGACATTAACCCTTATTCACCAAAGCTGCGTGACCAATCATAAAACGAGCAGACGCAAATTGCAACCTCACTCTCACTCATCGTCTATACCGCTCTATCCTGTATTCAGGGTCATGGGGACCTAGAGCCTATCCCAGGAGACTTAGGGCACAAGGTGGGGTACACCCGGGACAGGGTGCCAATTTAATCGCAGGGCACACACATACACTCACTTACACATTCACACACTACGAGCAATTTTGGAATGCCAATTAGCCTAATCTGCAGGTCTTTGGGCTGTGGGAGGAAACCCACCAATCACAGGGAGAACATGCAAACTCCATGCACACAGAGACGGGAATCGAGCCTAGTCGGGAATAAAACCCGGACCCTGGAGGCGCAAGGCGACAGTGCTAACCACTACACCACTGTGCCACCCAAATTTCAACCTCTCCAGGCAAATTCCTTTTTCATCGGTTTGATATGTCTATATTAAACTCTCTTCTGCTTAGAGTGTGCATAATCTTGAAAGCGACTTTTTAACAACCTGAAAAATTCCTGATTTGCAGATAAATTGTCGAAGGTAAAGCATGGTAGAGAGGCATGCAAAACAATAGAAAAAATAATGTTCATAATCGGGGTTGCTCAAATTTTTATCATGTTAAGCAGCACAATGCATAAATTCATGCGGATACAGATTAACAGCTATCCCCACATACACGTACCATAAAACATCCGAATGGGAAAAATGTGACCACAACAGTAGTTTGATGTAAGTTGGAGTGGTTAAAGTATTCCAGAAATTGCTGATCTCCTGGGATTTTTTTCTGCAGAACAGTTCACAGAGTTTGCACAGCATGTTGTGTAAAAAAAAAAAAGAATCTAATTAGCAACTGTGCACAACAGGAAAGGCTCTCAGAATGCACCACACATTGATGAACCTTAAGTTAGTGATTGGCTACAATAATTCTTGTTATTAACATCAGTCACTTTGATCATATTTTTTTCTAATTATTATATTTAAATGAACATAAACATGATAACATAAACTTTACATGATAATATATTTGCATGATAACATAAACTGAAGCTCTGAGCCTGGATCTGCATAACTATATGTATTGGGCCGCTATATTATTATTATATTTTTAAATAATTGCAATTCAAGCAGGGGTACAGGTCTTGAAGACAAATAAAAAGACAATGTGTTCAATTAATCACAGTTTTTGAGGTTACATATTTTCTTATCAAGTGTAAACTTACAAACATGATTTGAAGCACTACTGTAGTTTCAGGCTTTGATTCATGTCTTTACAAATTTTTATTTATTGTGGCTCAGCTATATATGATTAAGACCCAATCTGCACAAGTTGTAAAATAGTCCTATTTACTACATAATTAAAAAAATAATCATGTTTTTGTTTTTAATGAAAAAAGAAAACAACCATGTCTACATGACTTTACACACTTAAAAGAATTTCAATAAAATGATGAATAAATGAATGCAAACATTTTGTTAGTGTTGTTAGGGCCATAGTGTTAACAGTTGGCTGCAGTTCAGTTCAAGTTTTTATTTTGTGCACACTTTCTATGTCATTTTTAAGGAGGATACACAAGAATCACTAACTCAGATTCTACCCAGCGGAATGCATTGCTTTTATTGGCTCACTTTTACAACACCTAAATACTTTAGGGCATTTTACACAGCTGAGGTTGATTAACCTCATAAAACATTTCTTTTAATGTTGTACAACAGCTGTAGCACAGATTTGCTTGAGCGAATCTCGAACCTTTGCTCGTTTCGTTGCAACTTTGATGAATAAGGGCCAATGTGTTTGTAGTGTTTTGCTGCTTTCATTAGCAGGACTGTTAACCCTGCAGGTTTAACCTGCACACACAACTTCATTTTAACAGACATATTAATAGCAGAACATTCTTCTTATATTTTTTTCTAATACAAATTATGATTATGAATTAGCATTAATCGTATATGAGCAGGAACATTAATATCCCTACTCTCCAGGATCATTTTTCCAACATGCTCATACTCTTATGACAATCAATCTGAAGCAATTTTAAATGGAACCATCTAAACTGGCATCAGCCTTGACTTTTTTAAAGAACATTAAACTTATACAGCCAGAGGCATTAATTTGTACTCAAGTAGAAAGGCAAGACTTGTCTATGCTGGGGCAGTTAATGAAGACCACCACTGAGGCTGTGGCACATGTGGCAACTTTGATGTATCACATTACTAACTTTAAGTCCAGAAGCTTTAATAGGCAGATTCATGATGATGTCAAGAATTTTAGAATTGCAATCTGAAGAGTAGCAGATTCACATTGTAATAAAGTGGCCTGGTGTTGGATATTATTCTAATCCATTGTTGTGAGTCTGTGGAGATTGAAGGTAATTTTTTTTGTCAAGTGGCATCAAGGAAAAAAACAAACAAACTTGAATGTAATGATCACATACAGCATAGTCGTGCAGCATTCAACTGAAACTAATTCATCATTAGTGACAGACCACCTAATTAACCTTTCCATCTTCCAGTGCATATTGTAAAAGCATATCATACACAAACCTTCACTCAGACTGGCATAGTTGCTGACAGCGCTCTGGGATAACACGGGTTCGTGCAAGCTTGTGACAGCGGCTCCAGTCCAGTAGTTCAGTGCCTATATGTGAGATAGTGCCTCTACTATGACTCCTGTAATAAAAGATTTGACCATTGCTGTCCAATACTGTTTTATTGTCTGCCTCTGTTTGGTCTCATTTCTTTCTACTGATTTCAGCTAAACGTGACAGCAAGCCTCATCTCCTGCCCCGGACCATGAATACATCTGGCCAGCTCATAAAAGACGACAAATGGATTGTGCTCAAATGTCACAACTATTCATTATAGATGAGGTAGAAGCCACCAGAACATCTTCAAAGGTTGCCATGGGCTCTTGTATGAGAGCCACAAATGTTTTTTTGGCTTTGCTGCCTTGCCTGTTATTGCTTCGATTTATGTCTCCACATTTAGCAGCCTGGCAGCTGAGGTTCATATTATGGGACAGATGATTCAGTTTACTGTGTGTAAAAGTATTTTTATCCTGCCATTTTTTACACCGAACAGTATCCCATTTTGTTTATTTCATTAATTCAGAACAGAGAAGAGTACAAAGTGTGCTGAAATTTTGTGTCTGGTAGACTCTTACATGCCCTAGTATTAGGATATGACTTCCCTGCAACATTAGCTTGGCTAGGTAAACAATTATATTTTTGCCTTGTTTTTCCCCTTTATTTGTTAGACGGTAATGAGCTGGACTACTAGGGCTCATAAACTTTGCCAATCACAGGGAATAAACTATAAGATCCTTGACATTTTGTCTTTATTCTGACATTGTGCAAGAAAAAAAGATAGAGAGAAAATAGTATTTTTGTATCCGCTACCCTGGCAACTAGCCTTGACATTGAGAGATTGCATATTCTGAACAGAACATGCTGTCATGGATTTTTACCTTTACTCATTTTTCATTTATACTTAGTCAAACCCTGGTATGTAGTGATGAGGAATGGGGTAAAGACTGCAGCCAAACCGTTAAAGGTCACATGCCGTTATTGACGGTTATACATAATGTCAATTGACCAGTTTTATACACCATAGACACCATAGGTTACTAATTTTAATTATCATTTAGTTATCTATTCGGGCCCTTTATATCAAATTGCATTGGTATTACTCTTTTACAGAGGTTGTCAAGCAGAACACACCGTCATAAACCTAGCAACCAAAGATATGCTGTGCCATAGCGGACCCTATGAAGTACTGACATCTAGGGACGTTTTTAAATATTGCAGAAAATAGACAAGATTTATTAAAGGAATCAGACTGATATTATAAGTTAAACATTATTGAACTTAAATGCCATCATTTATTTTTTGTGTAATGTTTAAATAATTACAATGTAGCATGATTTCTAATAATCAGTAGTGTGGTGTTTATATTTAGAGAAAGCTCAATATACCACTAACAAAACGGGTATTTAAATTCACTTATGAATAATATAATTCATCTGAGCCATTTTAGAAAATATATTCTTCATATATCCTGCAAATCTGATTACTCCTCCCCTTGAGGATGCAAATTTATATTTGTTCAACTATTTATACTTATGTAACATAAAGGAAAAAAATCATTACTTCCAAATAACATTTTCACAATTTCAGTGGGCGTCATATCACCTGCATATGATACACCTAAAGGGGTTAGTGAAATTTACATCATTTTTTGGCCTGTTTCTCTCCCTCTCATTTCTCCCAGTGTGATGGCTGGTAATCCAATAAAGACCTTCCTTAATGCCTTTGACTGCCTTGACACCTCTAGGGTAAGAGAGCTTATCCTCATGAAATATACAGTCAGCATATTGAAATAGGCCATTAAAGTTCACAGGCCTCAGGGTATTTCCTCACAAATACTACACTAGTTACACATGTAGGCTAAGCCGTACACATTACCTGTTCAGACATTTTCACTAATTAACAAAGGAACTTGTCTTCGCAAATAGACGGCTTATCATTATGTTACTCATAGAGCAAAACAAAGCATATTTCTCAACACTGAGCATGTCTCTGCATTTCAATAGCAAGTTTTTCTAATGTAAGAAAGAATGCAGAAACAGATCTTTGTGGACCCAGCTGTTTCAAACACTTTTGAATTGAGCTTATAAAGTTCCTGTGGTTCAAAATATTAAGTCCTTAGCCATTCTTTAGCATTTTTTTAAAGCCTATAAGAACAAAAGGAATTGTATATTATGGCTATCATAAATAATTCATTATATTGATCAGGTTTCTGCATGGAATAGAACATATATTCCTATACATCCTGATGTTTTGTACAGTCCTCACATAATGATAAAGAAATTTCTGACATAAGCTGACACTGATATTAAGTTAACATCATTAAAAGTAGTTATGGTAGTATGAAAATGTTTATTAGGTAGATATATTGTGTACTCTTCCTAGAATACCCCAAATGTCCTCTGGGACTACTGTATGTTCTAAATGATAAACTATGGGAAAGCTTCTCATGATCTCCTTCTGAACTAATTGAGTGAGACATGTTGATATGAATAATCCATGCTGTCATGTGACCTGGAACAATCCTTGTACTGGATCCCAAAAGAGTAGGGTATAAGCACGAGGTCAGAGAAACTCCAAATGCATTTTGTCTGACATGTTGAACTGTTTTCAAAGTTTTTCAATTTCTTTTTTAGTCATCCATGTGTTTGCTATGTAGCGGCAAGTTACAAGATATAAATCTGCACTAGTATTGTTCAGAATGTCATATTGACAAAAGCTGAAATGCAAGAATGAGCATTTTTGGTTAAGAAGCTGAAAAAAAGCTTTTCAAACCCATTTGCGCAATGGGTCAGCGGCTCAGTGAGGAGACGGACGATAAGGAAATCGATGTTGCTGAACTACAGGAGTGGTATAAAAAGTTTGTGGTGGAATGCCCAAGTGGAACCCTTTTCAAACATGAGTTCAAGAGCTTCTTTGGCGTGACCGACAATCAGGAAGCGGCAGACTACATTGAGAATATGTTCCGTGCTTTTGATAAAAATGGGGTGAGTAATGCAGTTATTTTAGTGCACTGATAATGATTGTAATGGATTTATTTTAACAGTAAGACTAATAAAGTCTTCCTGTGCTTTAAAAACATTGATTTTAGTATCATTTAATACTGGTTTCCCACAGTATTTTTTTTTTCTGTTTTTCTTATTTTCATAGGACAACACTATTGATTTTCTGGAATATGTTGCAGCATTGAACTTGGTATTGCGAGGGAAGCTGGAGCACAAACTCAAATGGACTTTCAAAATGTATGATAAAGATGGGAGCGGATGCATTGACAAGACAGAGCTAAAGGAGATTGTGGAGGTAATCACCTCCTGCCTTTTTCTCATTATTTAGTCAAACTGAGTCAGACGTGGCTTTTAAGTTAAAAACCTTTTTTTTAAAGTATAAAACTGTCAAATAAACCCAAATGTCAAAGAGCATAATTAGTGCAATGACAATAGTTATGAAACATTTCTTATTTTGTTTAAGCGTTAAAGAATGATGGATGCTAAAATTAAGTTTGAACTCTGAAACATCTGTTAACTTTCACTGCTAGGGCACTCAAAGCATGTTACTCATACACATACTAGAATATAATAATAGATTAACAAAAGAGATTAAATAGTGTTTCCTCTATTTAAAAAAATCAGTTTGTTATTCTTTATATATGCAAAAAACTGTTCTTAAGCTGCTTCAATTTGTAATATTTAGCCTGATTTTCTAGTCAATCTACCGAATGAAGAAAGCCTGCCACGGGGAGCTGGATGAAGAGTGTCACCTACTTACCCCAGACCAGGTGGTGGACCGAATATTTGAACTGGTGGATGAGAATGGAGACGGTTAGATCATGTTTATTTGTAAAAAAAAAATTTGTGGTGATTCTCTTTTACTAAGGTTTTCTAGGAAAGATGGACCCAAAAAAAAAACTACAGGCATGTAAAAAGAAAACAATGCTGAGAATATAACTGTGTCGGCAAAAGAGCGACAGTACTTCAATTTGAGAGAGGCAGCCCTCAAAAAGCTTGATGTGCTTGTATTACAAAGAGACACATGACTAGCACGAAAAGAAGTCACTAAACTAAAAAAATTGGGATTAAATGCAAAATTTTATTATATTTGGGAACTCAGCATTCACTAGATTGAAACAAGTTCCTGCTATCCTGTTCCTTTCATTTGGTTATTTTTGAATAAGTATCCTTGTTCTTCGCATTTCAAATTTAAAGAAGGAGTTATGTTGAGCTTGATATGTCTTTACATAGGGGAACTGTCACTGGATGAGTTCGTTGATGGTGCACGACGTGATAAGTGGGTCATGAAGATGCTGCAGATGGATGTGAACCCAGGAGACTGGATCAATGAGCAGCGAAGAAGGAGCGCCAATTTCTAAAGTAGTGAATCCAAAATCCAAATGCCTCCTTGGCCAAGATTCAACACAGTCTGTTCGCTCTTTACAACGTACCATAAACACTATTAGGTCTGTAAAGAAAGACGCAGTGAGACAACCTTTTCCCGAAGCAAAAGTCGACCTTTTAAATGGCACAGGGATATGCACAAGGGAAATGCCAAATGTCTGGTTGTTTTTTTCTTCTTCACATTTGCTCAGCATTTCTATTCATCTGTAATGCTTTAAATGTAACATTCTGTATAAAATTTAAAATTTTGTGTTTAAAATGTATATGTATTGTCTATTAAGTTTTTCTTGGCTTGGGTTGAGGATGGCCATTAATGTAACACAAATTAGACATATTTTAATTTTAATGTAAGTTTCATTTTTAATTAATTTTGTAGAAATTATTATTTTATTGTATGTTCTGGATAAAGCTTCTAAGTAGGTATTAATGTTTTTAGAACTAATAAATAAGGTGTAAATGTACACGTACTGTATATAAGGCATTATTTCTGAATGTTGAAAAAATACAACTATTTAGGATTATTCATACAAAATCTTTGCTTTTCACAAGATGTGAAATTTATGAATTGTATTCACACAAAAAATAATTTTAAAGAAAAAATATATATTATATATAATACTTATTTTTTTGTGTTATTCTTAGTTTTACTAAATGTGGCAAATCTTTTCCCACTGCAGTTTAACTGTGATACATTGTGATCATCAGCGATAAGTTTGAGGTTTATTAAATAGAAATACACATCTATAGAAAAGATGTGTACAAAAAAAGTCCACTGGGACTGCGTATTTGCGAACTCACTGAAGATGAACTCATTAAATAAAAATGTTTGCCAGATGTCAGCAGTTTCTGAGTAAATATTGAGCTACCTCTGTAATAAAACCAGGACTAAAATCAGCTGTGAATGAAAAATGTGACATGGCACTCAGTCCACTTGCAACATTCAATACCACATTAGTTTGCACAGGTTTGTGTGAGTTTTATAAAAAAAAAATTATAAGAATTGAAGATTATTTAAGGCATGCATACAGAAAGTATGAAATACAAATGTCAGAAAGATATAATACCAGCTTAGAAAAAAAAACTTAAGTAACAACTTCATAATCAGGATGAAAGCTTTCGTTACTATTTACAAGCAACCTGATGTAGAAAAACAGCAATGCTAGTAGTTCATATAGGAAAGTTCTTATAGGAAAACTGAATGACTTTCATATTAATTATCATGCTATATAAACACTCACTCATCGTCTATACCACTTTATCCTGTATTCAGGGTTGCAGGGGGCCTGGAGCCTATCCCAGGAGACTTTGGGTACGAGGCAGGATACACCCTGAACAGGGTGCCAATCCATCGCAGGGCACACAACACACACTAAGGGCAATTTGGAAACATCAATTAGCCTAATCTGCAGCTCTTTGGATTCTGGGAGGAAACCCACTAAGCACGGGGAGAACATGCAAACTCCATGCACACAATGAGGAATCACACCTGGACCCTGGAGGTGCAAGGCGACAGTGCTAAACACTACATTACCATGCCGCCATACTATATGAACAATGAAATCGGATTCTGAGAGAACTTTTTTTTAAATATTAATTTTTTTGTATCTATTTTTATATATTTATTTTTCTTAGGTTAGGTTTTCTACATTACCACCGATACTGTTGGATGATTTGCGGCTCCCTATACATTTTTTTTTTTTTTTTTAAAGAGCATTGAATAAGTGTTTTTTTCCTTTATTCTGTCACTCTTCCACCTTCTCATTTAAACACTTTGCACAAATACATAAGGTAACAAAGGTTCAACTGTGCTAATATGCTAATACTGCCATCAATATCATTGTGCTCATCCCTTTTTTCTAGATGAGAAAGAAGCCTGGAAACCTGTAGTAAACTCTGTCATAACAGCAATATGTTGTTAGCTTGAAAAATAATAAATCACCAGGTATTAATGCAGAATTTTATAAAATCTTCAAGGAAAATATAAAAAAAAAGAGTCTCTTCCACCATCAATGACTCAGGGCGTCATCTCTTTGAACCCAAACTAAAAATTATTTACTTTTAATTGAGAATTGGTGTCCTATAAATGTTATTAATTTTGCCTTTACATTTTGCCAAAAGAGTCAAAGATGTTCTACATTTTATTATAGATGAAACACAGTCTGGACTCATAAAAAATTATTAGAAACAATATTAGACTTGTTTTTGCAAAACAATTAAAACTTCGAATAATAATAGTAATAACAGCTCCATCAACTAAAACATAGAACTTTCTCATGGTTTAATTGGTCTTGTGGAATTAGACAAGGATGCTCAATCTTTCTTTACCTTGTGCCTCTCAGCATGGCAATGTGGCTGGGAGGCATTTTATCATCACTCATCTGGCTGATGATACCACACTGTTTTGCAAGATGTGTCTCTAATTCCTATTGCTTTAGACTTAATTGATTAATTCTCAAAATTTTCTGGTTTATGCCGGAATATAAATTTATAAATATAAATCATTTGCAATACTCCTATTAAAAAAAGGTAACAGACTTAGGAGTTGTCACAAGTAAAGATTGCAAAACAATGTTATTGGATAGTGTGTGAAGGAACAAGGTTCGTTACACAAAAAAGAACAAAAATCTGTATTAATGAATACAGGGGAATGTGGTGGTAGGAATTTTCTTGACTTTACAACAAAAAATTATACATTCAAAATAAATTGGCTAAGGCAATTCTTAAATGATTCAGAATCTATTTGGAATGCCATCCCCTCCTTGGTTATACTCTAAAATACATGGTTTGAATATTTTGGTGGTTTATAATTATGCCACCTCCAAAATGCTTTCTACGATCCATAGACAGATGTCACTCTCCTGGTCTCTTATTTTAAATGCAATTTTCCTTTTACTCCACACACATACTTTATCTAGAACTGAAACATTACTTACAAAAACAAATTTATGTTTTTTTTTAATGAGTTTAACAATAACATTATCTTAATTGGTCAATTACTTAAATATATTTATACAATATTTTTTAATAGATATTTATACAATATATTTAAAATACAATAGCTATATTTATTGTATATTTATACATTTTTTTTATAGATTTTTTTTTTTTTTTTTGCTTATTCCATTTCTATATCTGCAAAGGAATTTTCCATTGTGATTGAAGCCATTGAAAGAATTTTCTTTCTTAACTTCTGTTTTTTTTTTCATCCCAGCAAAACAGATACAGATATAATCTTTCTTTAAAACAATAAGAGAGTGAGAGACATTTTTCAACAACTTTTTATCATTGTACCACATGTGATGTCATATGGTTTTGTCCATGATATACTGTACATCGAAGTCTGAACTTCATTCATTTACAAAGATCAGCCATAATATTGTGACCACCTGCCTAATATTAAATAGGTCCCCCCTTTTGTCTCCATAACAGTGATGCACTGTGTGTTCTGACACATTTCTATTACCAGCATTAACCTTTTTATCAATTTAATCTACACTAACTCTTCTATTGGATCGGACTACATGAACCAGCCTTGTCACCAGATGTCCTTTCTTGGATTGCATTTGGAAAGTCCTGCCTATGCAGACCAGGAACATCCCACAAGACTGGCAGTTTTGCTCTGACTCAGTCATTTTACCACAATTTGCCTTTGTCAAAGTCACTTAAAACTTTACAGTCTTCTTCTTCTTCTTTGTCTTTCGGCTGTTCCCTTTCAGGGGTCGCCACAGCGAATCATTTGCCTCCATCTAACCTATCCTCTGCATCCTCTTCTCTCACACCAACTAACTTCATGTCTGCTTCAGGAAAAAAGATACACTTGCTGCCTAAGATTTCCCACCCACTTCTAGCCTCCACTGTAACGAGATAAAAGAAATATAGCTACTGTAAGAAGGGCCAAATTGTATTGACTAGACATGTGGGTCAGAGCAACTCCAAACTGCAGGTCGTGTGCGATGCTCCCAGGCTGCAGTTGTTAGGACATACCAAAAGTGATCCAAAGAAGGAAAACCGGTAAACTGGCAACAGGGTCATGGGTGGCCATGGTTCTCTGATGCACATGGGGAGTGAGGGCTGCCCATGTCGTCTGATCCAATAGAAGAGCTACTGTATCGCAAATTGAGGAAAAGGTTAATTCTTGTTCCAACAAATAGGTGTCAGAACACATAGGTCATTTGGTGGCAAAGGGGAGACCTACTTAATATTAGGCGGGTGGTCATAATGTTATGGCTGATTAGTGTATTCTAAATAACAAGATGAGAAAAATCTCTATTAAATGTTCTTATTGTCTACATATTATCCTGTCAATTTTTTTTTATTTCTTCATGATTTAAAATGGACATTTTTGTGGGTGTGTTATGTACTTTTTGTTATTTGATATTTACTGCGCCTTTAATTCTTCCTGGCTATGTTGTAAATAATAATAATAATATTAATAGTTTCCTTCATCCCGCCCCGGCTGTCGAGGCGCACGCTGATTGGTTATCCGCACTTCCGCGTCAACGCACTTCCGTGTCCAAGTTTAAGCCATGCAGTGGTGAAAAAAATGCTAAATGCTAATTAGTGTTTAGCTGTAGGTTATGTACTTTAAGTGAAAACGAAAGCGTACGTGGAATGATAGAGTAGTCTGAAGTTTATCTCGGTTTATCGAGTAAATCTGTAAGGCTGTCATTTAAGTTTATACAAGATCCTTCATTAGGCAGAACATTATTTAAACTTATGTTTTATAGAGATTAAATAATCTTATATGCACCGTTTAATGTGGAGTTTCGCTTGTGTTTTAAAGGGTCCTAGGTCTGTAGTTATTAGTCCTTGCCTGAAAGAGGTGCGTGTTATGGCTAGGAAGGTGAGTAAACTGCATTATGTGAAAGGAGATTTGTTCTCCAGCACAAACTCCCTAGCTCACTGCATCAGCATGGACTGCAAGATGGGAGCAGGCATTGCTGTAGCCTTTAAAAATATATTTGAGGGAGTTGATGAACTTCAGGCACAGAGTAAGTGTCAAACCAAGAGCATTTGCCTGTGTCAGTATTTATGCAGACCTTGATTTTAAACATCAGTTGATTTCTAATCTTCCCTGATAAATCTAATCTTCACTGTCCTCACAGAAAAGCAACCAGGAGAGTGTGCAGTGCTTAAGAGAGGTGACCGATTTGTGTACTATCTGGTGAGATTATTATCATGGCTAAATCAGCACTGTTTGCTGTCAGTTTACCACATGTCTGTAGTTCCACCTAGAAGGTTACACAGGGACTTAAATGGCAAATGCTCCTTATTAACTTATGAATATAAATTTATGCTAAATTGTCTCTAAGGAGGTACTAATTTAGCATTTTGAAAGGTGTCACAACTTTTTCCACAGTCAAAGGTGCAACTGTAATGGTTTTATTTAGGTAAAGTGCCAAAAAAAAAGGTTGTATCAAAGTTTTGAGACTAGTTTGGTTACAACTTTATAAGACAGTGTGCGTACATCATCCTGTGTACACCAGGAGCTGTGCAACTGGTACGATTCTGACCACATGTGTTATCACGTCTGCTATTTCATCATGGACAGCAAGTTGGAACAAAGAGCAAACATCAAATTCTATGTAAAACTAGGCAAATTTGCCACAGAGACATTTGACTGCAATGAGGGCACATGCACTTAAAAAGCAGAAGAACATCACTGGAAGACAAGAGATCAGGAAGATCTTCAACAAGCTTAATTGAAACGATTCGGCAACTTTTTAGTTGAAGAGCCCACAAATAAAAAAGACAAAGTAAATCCACAGCTTGACAAAGTGCATGTGTATCATCTTTTTCAACATTCGCGGCATTGTGCAACAAGAATTTGTCCCCATGGGGCCAGACCATCAATAGCGAATTATACTGCCAGGTATTAAGGTGACTAAGGGAGGACATACACCAAGAAAACATAGCTCGTAAACGGAGCTAACCTTGAAACCTTTTAATGCCATTTCATATTATTGGCCATTATAACAAGTGAACTAATTTTACAGACATTCCATTTACTATAAATTCATTAAAAACTGTTACTTCTCTGTCAAACAAAAATGTTTACATGACGTTAGTTTGTTAAATAGATATACTGTCATACTAATACTGTTTTTCTGGTTGCATTTACCCCCAAAACAGATTACAAAGGTAAAGTATAACTGTAAACCTAAATATGAAACACTCAAACAAAGCTTGGAAGCAATGAAAGGACACTGCTTAGAAAATGGAGTCACCAAGCTGTCAATACCACGGTATGCATTTTTTTTTTTAACATTTTACACACATATTACATAAATGTTTTAAACATTTATCTTTTTTTAACACTTTATTTAATTTCAACCACATTTTTTTCAAATATATACTTTTTTATATACGGTTTTAGGATTGGCTGTGGTTTGGACAGGCTGAAATGGGAGAAAGTGTCCAAGATCATTGAAGATGTCTTCGAACAAACAGACATAGACATAACTGTATATTCACTATAGACTGCAAGAGTCCCGAAAGAAGAGTTTCACATTCAGTGCCCGGAACATCTTTGAGTTGTACCACTTCTGTTACTGGCTTAGGAAGAACATGGCACTACTAGCTTGTAAATATATTGTTGTTTGCCGTGTTCCAGTGGCAGTTTAAATAAATTCAAACAACATACAGTCGTACACTGATGTGCTTCGATGACTGCCCGTGACCTTAAAATAAAAGCCTATTAATAGGAAATAATATATCTGTGAATAAAATATCTGTGCAATAAAATATAAGAAAAACCTAGCTGTACAATATAGAAAATATAGAATTTATATTGAATAAAACAAAAACATGATTTTTTAAAAATAATTAAAGACAATATAATAAAAATAATTTGATATTTTAGTTAACAAAATTGCTATACAACAATAATTTGTTAGGAAGTCCTTTATTCTTCAAGCTCTGCTGGATCTGGCTGAGCGTAAAGTGCAAAAGAAGTTTGCAGTACCCTGGTGTTACTTTCTCAATCTATGCCTTGACTGCTTCCTAAAGATCATGTACAGAAGTCTTTTTTTTTTGACTGCTACAATTTTTTCTTCACCATCGTCAACTAGTTTTCTATTAGGTTTAGACCATGAAGCTGAATACTATTGTTACATACATAGTTTTTCACAGGATTTTCAGTTAACTATAACAACTCTTCAGCCAGGTAGGTTAGAACTTGTAAAATCACCTGGTTTTTTTGCATAAACTAATACATGGCAGATAACGTCTAAATAATTTTGGCCATCTCTATGCATATGCAAGTGTGTTTTTAATTTTAATATTACACAAACTTATCCAGTTTTTACAAGTTTTTTCCCCTTATTCATTAAGGGGATTTTTAAATAAGGGAAAAATAAGGGGGTTTTTTTTCTTTCTCTCCTGTTCTCTCCCTAATTACCTCACAGGCCCTGTGGTTGAATCACAGTGCTGTCAATCTTAATCCTGCATATCACCCGAAGGACCAATCAGACGTGAGAGGGCGCGTATAAAGACCCAGACGTGACGTGAAATCGGGACAAACGATTGCCTTCCATTTTTTTCTTTGCTCTCCCATGTTTGCTTGTTCTTTTTTTTGCTCTTGTTTTGGTTGTTTTGTGTCAGACTTGAATTACCGTATGCTCGAATTTTCTCTTGGGAGAACTTTGCTCATAGTTGATCATTTGGATGTGTTCGTATCGTCACTCGATTATCGCTTTCAGTTAGCCTTGATTTGGGGGTTAGATAGAGGACTTATGTTTTATTGTTTTCTTTTCTTTAGCACTGCTCTTGTCCCTCACTTTTGTTGTCTTTTCTTGTATATAATTTGTAAATAGAATATTGTTAGTTTTGATGGAATTTTGGGTTGATTGTTCATAACATCATCCTTATAGAGAGCTATGTAAATAACAGCAAATCTCACTAAACCTAACTTCCTGAATCCAAGTGCCTTTGTTCATTCTTTCCTATTGTTACATACACTCACATTTCCAAAGCAGAGAAAAGTGCATTTATTTATTTATTATTATTAAATTTATGTTACCTCCCGAAACCCTAGATGCCAAAAAAAAAATAGGGAGACGTAACATAGCTGGATTTGATTGTTGTGGATTTGTCCTGATCTCGGATTGTTTCGTTCTTCGATGCGCTTCTCGCATTTGCTGTCATAGCAACATATCTGTAAGCTTAAACCTGCTCGGGAGCAGGTTTATTTCATGTCAACAGGATTAAGGCTGCGCGCTCCTGCCGGGTTATGATTGGTTGAAATGGCGAGGTCACACCTAATTGCAGTGGCGGCTACTGGTCTGTCAAATAGAGGAAGCTCATTTTCGGCCTACATCATAAAATTGTCTATTTATTTAAAAGTAAATTCTGCCCTACGTTCCTTTTCTAGAAAATGGTCTGTGACCCTGTCGTACCAACTAGGCGTCTTTTCCAGTGACTTGACCAGTGTCCTCTCAATGGCCAGCAGAGCTAGGCTGCTTAAACGGCCTTGGGCCATTGTGTTTCGGGTGTAGGACTTGAGCCGCTTTAAACAGGAGAAGCTCCTTTCTGCACCTCCAGATGTAGCTCCAATTGTTGCCACTAATTAAAACAGTTTGTAAAGCTGAGGCATTGCACTGTACAACTCCATGTTTTAAAGGAACACCAAGTAATCACACAGCTTTCCCCTGTTACCCTGCAAGTCCTGATCTGAATACAGGACTTGAAGTTCTGACCTCAGTCTCCCTGAATCACCCTAAAGTGATGGCCATAACTTTTCAGGACACTTTGGAAGGCCTCCTTTGGAAATACTTGTCTTACTGTATGTCATCAAGTTTTTCTGGATTGGCTAATTCTAAGAAGAGCATGCTTTCCAAATTTGAAAAACGTTGAGGAATCTGCTGATGTTATAGATGTTATCAAGGATGGCCATGTACAGATTTCTGTATTGCTCTTGGGGTTCCTGTAATTGGGTCAGACGGCACTTTCTCATGGGCTCATCTCGTGGGTCTGATGTGAGATCTGCTGTTTTGGCATAAACGGCTTGGAAAGCCCCCTTTGACCCCTTCTTTTTGACAAATGCAAAAAGAGGTCCAATTCTTTTCTTGCAGTAAAGAACATCCATCGCCCTCTGCTGGACAATATCAAAGACCACATCAGTCTCAGAGAAGATTTGTTCATATGTGTACAACATGAACACAATTTAAAATCCTCCAGTTTCCTCACAAAGCCTTTGGCACAATCCAGTGTATCATCATCCATTGTTGTATCTGCAGTGATGTTCTCAAATGTCTTCAGGAGGCCATCATAATTGTTTGCCACAGTGCTCACTATCCGTGATGTGAAATTCCATCGAGTAGGAGCGTTTCTGGGCAACCTTGAACAGCCTGCAGACTCCAGAAAAGATGTCCTCTCTGTGGATTTTGAAAAAAATGTGGCAAATCCAGAGAGTGATGCAAAAAAGATTCTGCACTCAGGCAAGCATTTAGCCCCCTGTGACAGCACCAGATTCAGTCTGTGTGCATAGCAATGCACAAACATTGCACTGGGGGCTATTGCTTTCACTTTGGCCTGGAGACCATTGAGATCTGAAGCCATGACAGCAGCCCCATCATAGGTCTGTGCCACAAGCTTATCCTTAAAATTGTAGCCCTCCATGTTCTCATTTAATATTTCAAAAACAGACTTGCCATCTCTGTTCCCCGAGAAACATAAAAAAATCCAATAAGGCGCTCCTGAATTTTACCTGCACTATCCACATAGCGAACAATGACAGAGAGTTGGGCACGGCAGGATATATCAGTTGTTTCATCCACCATCCAAAGAAGGGAGCATCCTGAATTTCATCTCTGATCTAATCAGAAATGGTGGCTGCAAGAGCAGAGATCAAGTCATTTTTGAATAGTATGGGACATACCAGAAAACACAGTTGAGGACTCGAATTGTGTGGACAGGACAGAGTCATATTTAGCTAATGTTTCTGTGAACTCCCTGTAATTCCCCTTGTTGGATGATTCACTACTCTCATCATGGCCCCTAAATGACAGCTCCTGCCGGCCTAGCAAGGATGTCACATCAATAAGGCGGTTTAGGAAGGCCCTGTTTTGTTTGACTGTTTTATTATGTTTAGCCACTTGAATGCGAGCACCTTTATTTATTGCATGCTCAACCCTGATCCTTCCCATGCAACTTAATCTTGCACATGCACTCACATGTTCATTGCTCTTTTCATGTCTTTTATATGCCCTGTCAAAGTTGGACAGATCTCCAAACCCCACCTTTGACCAAACAACACATCCGTGAGATTACTTTCAAATGGCTTCAAGAGGCATGGCCAGCAGTACATTTTATTTGTCACAGCACCTTCAGTCAGCCAGCTAACTTTGTCATACCAGGAGAGCTGAAAAGACCTGTTATTTTTTCTTATCTTTTGCACTAAATCAATCTTAGGTGTTGATCTGCCCTGCTGTTTAATTCTAAGTTTTTCCTCATAAGGAACACTTTCAAATGGCTTCGCCAAAGTCAGGTCGACAATTTTAGCACTGTCTGCCATCGTGTGCAGTTTCACCCACGACGCTAGCCTAGCCTACTATATGAATAAATGAATGAATGATCTAAAAAAACTCTGTAAAAGTAAATCAAGGAATGTGGTGTATAATTGTGTGAAATGTATGATGAAAATCAAGCAATTTCGCCAAGCAAATATAAAGAAATAGGTTGCAGCAGTTTTTATTTCGACTGAACTTGAGAAATCTGCGATGGGACTGAGCGCGAATAGCTTCAGCGTTTCTTTATAGTACAAAATCGCTGTCAGTCAAAAGGAGATGCAATCTTTCTACAGACCCTCCAATCATCACGCAGAAGCTCGGACTCCAGGCCAGCCGACTCCTCATTTGCTTTTCATTTAACCCCAGAGACCCTGAGTGTCCGTGGGCGGGTCATAATCGCAGCGTTTATCCAATGACCGTCTAGTTTCAAAGCACAGAAAAATTTTTTCAAAGCAGCCGCATTGAAGTCAATGGACGCTGGGCTTTAACGGAATGTATGAGAAAAAAATCAAGTCAGCCGACCTGCTATATCTTACTGATTCTGAACAAACTCGTCTTTGAGATGAACGTTTTCTGACGCATTTTTAGTCAATAAAATGTTAATACAATAGTTCATAATTTGACCATTAATTTTGTGACATTATAGGGGAAGCTGAGCTTCCCTTGCAGTCTTAAAGAAATCGCCACTGCCTGATTGGTTAAAGAGCACGACTGATGTGGACTGACTCACATGAGAAAGGAAAAGTATCTTGCATATATATATATATATATATATATATATATACTTAGCAAAAAAAGAAACGTCCCTTTTTTTAGGACTGTGTATTTCAACAATAATGTTGTAAAAATCTAATGTGGCTAGGGCAATAAATTGCCATGTCCTTCCTGTCTCTCTGTGGCGCCTAAGACAGTGCTACAGGGAGACAGGAAGGACAGCTGATCATCCTCGCAGTGGAAGACCACGTGTAACAACACCTGCACAGGATCGGTACATCCGAATATCACACCTGCGTGACAGGTACAGGATGGCACCAACAACTGCCCGAGTCACACCAGGAACACACAATCCCTTCATCAGTGCTCAGACTGTCCGCAATAGGCAGTCCATGAGGAGGAGATGCACTGCAGTACTTCAAGCAGCTGGTGGCCACACCAGATACTGACTGGTACTTTTGATTTTGAGCCTCCTTTCATTCAGGGCACATTGTGAAACATTTTTAGTTTATGTCTTATGGTGTTGACTCTTTTAGTGTTCATACAAATATTTACACATTAAATTTACTGAAAGTAAAAACAGTTGAAAGTCAAAGGACTTTTTTTTGCTGAGTATTCAAATTTAAATTTTATTTGTCACATACACAGTCATACACAGTACGAAATGTAGTGAAATGCTTACACGACCGCCAGTGACCTTAAAAAGAGAATTAAAGCTTATAATAGTAATAAATATGAATAAAAGAAATACGATAGAAATTTAAATAAAAAAATAAAATAAATAAAATAAAATTTAACTAGGAAAAATAGAACTAAAAATAGAAACTGAAAATAGAAATGTACTGTACAAATAGAAATATAATGGTGTGCAAATATGCATAGAAAAAGTGACTTTGTGCTAAGGTTATTAAAGTGTCTTTGTGCAATGGTCCAGAGTGTAAACGTAAACATGTAGTGCAGATGTGCGTGGAATTGTCCATAGTGTCCATGGATGTATAAAGATTGATTGATTGATTGTAAAAATTGTGAAAATATTGTGTTAATTCTGCATAGTGGTGTGGTTGAGAGACCTTATCGCCTGCGGGAAGAAGCTCCTCCTCAGTCTCTCTGTGTTGGCCCTTAGGGAGCGAAATCGCTTCCCAGACCGCAACAGAGTGAACAGTCCATTGTTGGGGTGGCTGAGGTCCTTTACGACCTTCCTGGCCTTAGTCCGGCACCGCTTGGTGTAGATTGAGTGCAGGTCAGGTGCTCGTGCGGATGATGCGCTCAGCTAATCGCACCACCCTCTGTAGAGCTCGTCTGTCCTGCATGGTGCTGTTCCCGAACCAGGTCGTGATGTTTCCCGTCAGAATGCTCTCTATGGTGCAGGAGTAGAAATTCCTGAGCACCTTGGAGGGCAGTCTAAAGTCTCTCAAGCGTCTGAGGTGGTACAGACGCTGCCGGGCCTTTTTTACCACGGTGTTGATGTGACAGGACCATGCCAGGTCCTGCGTGATGTGAACACCGAGGTATCTGAAGCTGTCCACTCTCTCCACTGGGCTCCTGTTGATGATGGGGGTCTGGTAGTTCCTTACCTGCTTTGTACTGAAGTCCACTATCAGCTCCTTTGTCTTGCTGACGTTCAGGAGGAGATTGTTTCTCTGGCACTAGTTCTCCAGATTTCCAACCTCCTCCAGGTAGGCCGTCTCATCGTTGTTGGTGATCAGGCCCACCACGACAGTGTCGTCAGCAAACTTGATGACGGTGGTGGAGTTGGTAGTGGCCACGCAGTCATAGGTGTACAGAGAGTATAGCAGGGGGCTCAGAACACAACCCTGGGGGGCTCCAGTACTGAGAGTGATGGAGGCTGAGACATGTCCTCCCAATCTTACTGCCTGTATTCTGCCAGTCAGAAAATTGGCGATCCACTGACACATGGATGAGCTGAGTCCCAGGTGCTCCAGCTTGGTGGTGAGTGTGGAGGGAATTATGGTATTAAATGCAGAGCTGTAGTCGATGAAGAGCATTTTCACATAATTCTCCCTCCGAGTGTCCAGGTGAGTAAGAGATGTATGGAGGAGATGTGAGATTGCATCGTCCGTGGAACGATGGACGGTATGCAAACTGTAGTGGGTCCAGTGTGTCTGGTAGTGAAGAAATGATGAAGTCTCTGACCAGGCGTTCAAAGCACTTCATCACTACTATATATATATATATATATATTTACGCACACACACAATCGCTATCAAATATTATATTCGTACATATATTTGATAATAATAAACCTATAAATTTGATATTACTATTATAATGAAGCCTAAGCACGAGACAGCCGTCAAGATCATTAATACAAACTCTTGTATGTTTATTTTGTGACACATTAATTTTTTAGGGGTTTGTCATAAATATGCAAATAAATATTTATATATAATAATGAAATAATAATGAAAACTTGGACGAAACTAATTTTATTATAAAAAACTATATAAAAGTATACATGTATTTAAAAAAATATACATTTCTATTTTTTCATATACAACATTTATTTTCATGTAATTTGTAAACCATTAACCTATGAATTTATGTTCTAATATAATATTTGATAGCAATTATGTAGGAGGGGGGACAATCCATGGCAGGGGGGTATTTTAGCGCATAACACGTGTTACAAAAAAAAATTGAGCTTGCTCTTTTTTCATTTCTAAAACCAATCAAAGGGGTTGTTATTAGTGTTTCTACTGTCGATGCATATCGCCTTTTAAACCAATGCACGAACGCGCAATATTCCTAGACAACTCAATCCAGCTATACTAATCATCAACAACATGTGTTTGAAGAACCAACTTAGCCAGATTGTAATTAGCACAATGATCTCATCTTAGATGTGTCAATTCATCTCAGATGTGTCAAGCGACGTACGAAGAACGGACCCCAGGTCCTAGGCAAAAACAGCCTAAACATATATCTTCTTTCCCTGTGCTAGTATTTATTTATCTATCAAAAATAGATCATTGTCCTGTTATTTGACCCAATTCCGACCAAGATTTAGCTGTCAGAGATGGCCTTACTTTTGCCATTTGCCAAAGAGGTTTCCCCTGGCAACTCTAAAATAAACTGTATTTGGTCATCTTTTAAATAATTTTGCTGTCATGGACTTTAACATTGAGATCTTTTTGTATTCCTCTGAGCATCGTATGTTCAGAGAATGCTTGGGGTGAATGTACTGAGCTGTCTATTCCTGGAAAGATTGGTAACTGTTTTAAATGTTTTCCATTTGGGAATAATCTTTCTCACTGTAGAATTTTCTCACTCCAATTATTGGGAAATGGCTTTATAACCCTTTCCAGATGCCGCAACAGTTGCTTATCTTACACAATTGTTTATATCGTTACCTTGTTTTTTGAGGTCTGCACATCTGCTTATGATGAATTTATCAAGGCCTGATGATTAGCATCACCGGGCAGCGACTTACCCTTTTAAATCTTGTAGAAATAGTAAGGAGGTACTTAGTATTGCAAACTTTTTTGCTTCTTTTTTGTTAAATGAACAGTGATGGTGTTTTTGGTTTCTCTGAAGTTGTTTTTAATAGATAGATAGATAGATAGATAGATAGGATTACTTTACTATACAGTACCTTTAGATCTACTGTATTTCCTAATAAAAACATGCTCTTTCAAGTGGTACATCTTTGAATTAAAATATTCAAAAAAGTTATTTTTTTACCACCTCATATATCAAAAGGTTTATGTTCCGACATACTGTATTGCAAGTTGCTAAAAAAAAAAAAAAAAGAACTATAACATGTAATACATATACAAATTTAAAGTTTTGGCATGCCGTGAAAGCATAAAAATTTAACAATTTTAAAAGATTTTATATTGGTAAACTAAAACAAATATAAATGAACAATTAGGGGAATGTCACTGGTTACTCAGGAGCCTCCAGTGATTTCATATGCATTGACCCAGTGTTAAAAGAATTGATTCACCTGAATAATTTAAAAGAAGTTATGGCAATCAAATATGCATCTTTATTAAACATTTGTGTGATTATACAGTATCTATTTAGTATCAAAATGAAATGCAAATACTGTATGTAATACTGCATTAATTTAACAGTGTACTAGACTGGTAAATGAGATTCAGAAAATGGATGTAAATAATAGAGTAATATACAAACAACAGAAGGTGGCAGTTAATTATATCTGTACAATATTTTGTATTCCATTACTTTCCATCAAGTTTTAAGGACAATTAAGGTACATAATTGTGGTTCTGTGTTTAACAGAAAGTGGACAGAATAACACAACATTCCAGCAGATAAAAGATGCACGTGCTGTGAGAACAACTCATAACTGTGTCCTTTAAGATGTAAATCCTGGGGGGGAAAAGAAAAGTTTAGTTTTTGAAACTTTTAGTGAATGAAGAAAAATACAGAATTCTAATAAAACTAGCTCAAACTAGTGCTACTTTAACAGTTTGATAGATCTATTTCAGATTTTATGCTTTAGTGTACAGCTTTTAATTATACAAAAACTTGTTCAATAATGCACCTACCCTACTGCAGAATGTTAGTCAGCTTCTCATTATAGTACTCAAAGTTATCTTGACAGTCCTCCCATAGCGTAAAACTGTCTTCCTCATTTTCAACAAAAGTGGACCATACGTAATTGAAGTCCACTGGCCTCATCATCCTTAGTTTGCACCCTGCTTTCGCCAAAGCTTTTAGCCCTGCCTGTATTTCTGGCTCCTCCCAGCAGAACAGACGGGAGCAGTGTATGTTAAGCCGCAGTGTTTTTCGGGCCCGCAGGATCTCTCCCAATTTAGTGGCACATGCTGCACAGGGACTGGATGATATATACCAGGTGACTGTGTATTGCAGCGATTTATTATATTGAGGTAACACTTGCTGGAAGAAGGCCTCCTCAGCATGAGCACCTGCATGCTCATCTTCCAAATACCCTCGAAGACCATCAGGTTCTGCTGCACCACCCTTTATGTCAACTTGATAGCATAGAAAGGTCTTGTTTCGCCCTGAAGAGTACTCAACATTTTTAAACTGGAACTTGAAAAAGGATGGGTTGAGACGATCTCTGTGAAGGTAAAAACAGGAATGGAAATTTTTGCCATCACTTTATGGCATGTACCAATAATCACTTACCTATCTTTGCAAACTCGTTCTTACAGGAAAATACAGGGTGTCCCAAAAAAAAGACATAATTTCATAGTCTAACAACATAACCAATTTTCGCTTAAATTATCTCTCTTTTTCTCTCTTTTTTTTCTCTCTCTTTTTTTTGTTGTACTTTTTCTTTTATTGATGGCCACCACATTCACTTAAACTGAAACCTTTGTGATGTTTTTTATATGGGGTTATGTGAAAGGGCTTGTCTTTATCCCCCCTCTTACTACAAGCCTAGATAAACTCAAGCAGAGAATCACTGAGGCGCTGGAGAATGTTACGCAAGATATGCTACAGAATGTTTGGCAGGAGCTGGACTTGACGTTTGTCGTGTCACATGCGGGCCCATATTGAACATTTTTGAAGCTTTGTAAAATCAGGTATAAAATCAATATTCTTTTCCCATGTTGTTAGAATTTTGATAAATAAATCTTTTATTTTTTAACATGAACCCTAATTAATTTTGTTTGCCTAGGACATGTAGTTACTCAGATATTTTTTGCTCATCAGGGACAATCTGATCATTTTGATTCATACACATTCACATTTCATACAAACTTCCATAATTCTTATGATTATGTAAAGCTGCTTTGTGACAATGACAATTTTTAAAAGTGCTTTACAAAAAATTAAATTAAATTGAATTGAATTTAATAGATTGAATTTTTATATTTCAAATGATGTCAGATTTTTAGGGACACCCTGTATTATTACTTATTTTCACGTTGCCAGTTTAAAATATGTCTATAAATATGTCTACACTGATAGCAGTGATTACTTAACTAGGACATCAACATTCCTGAAACAATATGGATTTTTAACCAATCACAGCTCTTAATTACACTTACACTTAGACAAAAATCTCTATAGAAAAAAATCTCTATAGATCAATCACTCCAAATAGGAAAGCTAATTGTGTTGCTCGCTATTTCAGTTTATATAGACAAATAATTAATTTATTTAAAACATGAAAGTATCATCAATTTGACCACTTATTTTAACGTAAACTCCTAGTATTAGTGCTAGCCTTACTGCCCACAACACATTCTTAATATTAAGGGTTAACTGCCACCACAAACAATGCTAAAGGTAAGGTTTCAGACCCTTTTTTTCACATTTTGTGATGTTTCAGTCTTATCTTAAATTGCTTTTTTTTTCATCATTCAATCCTGTCATGCAGGTCAACAGATAATTCCCTTGACCTCATGACGTTGTTTTCATTTTGACATACATCATCCACTGTGGCAACTTTATATTGACAGGTGTGTACAATCAAGTTATAACAGAATGTCAAGGACCAACTTGCTGTTGACACCATATGTGTCCAAATTTTTTCACAAATAAACCAATTTTGCTTAATTTTAAGAATGAAAATACAGATCCATGCATTAGCATTGCAAATGGTGTGTTCTAATAAGAATTGATACGTAGTTTGGAGAGAAGAAGAACCTGTCCTACTTGGCCAAATCATGTTTAGCTTTAGATATCAACATTTGTCAGCAGTCTTCACAGCTATCTTATTTTGGACAATATTGAAGATAACCTCAGTAAAGGCTGTTCAGTGAGATTTTGAAGGACATTTGTGAAGCCTTGTAAAATCAGATATAAAGTCAATATTCTCTTCCCATGTTGTTGGAATTTTGATAAATAAATCTTTTATTTTTAGACAGTCCTGTCTCACTATCTGCAATTACATGGACACAGATGCTGATTTGGTAAAATCTTAACTTGTTTTGACATGACAAACACAATCCACTCTGCCAAAAATATATTTAGGAAAAGAAAAAAAAGAAAGAAGTTCTTTGCTTTAACTTTGAAAAAATTATATTTATTTATCTGACCAGTTTAATTCATACACATTCCATTCCATACAAACTTAAATAATTATTTTGATTGTATAAAGCTGCTTTGCTACAATGACAATTGTTTAAATTGCTATACAAATTAAATTGAATTTAATAGACGATAATGATCAAGGTGGACCTTTGTCACATCATGGGAAAAACATTTGCTTTTCTGCTGTGCTTTGTAATTAAGCAGCAATTTCAGAAGCACACACTGTTCCTGCAATTTTTAAACAGGAGGAGAGTGCGAGAGGATATTTACAGCTCATCAGGAATGATAAACTTCCTCCGCCCTTCTGGGAACTCATCATTTCATCTAGTGTTACCACCATGTGGGACAAACATGCGCAAAAAGAATCTACTTATTCTAACTAGAGAGAAACAACCAAATCAAGTGTATAATATTTTCTTATTGAACAGATAATTAAAGGTTTGCATCACGTTTCTCATTCCAATTGAAAATCCTTTCCAGTCTGGCCCGCTAAAGGCGGCCTGTTCCGATTTGGGTGGTTAAGTTTATTGGTAGTTATTTTAATTCTAAATAAGCTTTTATTTAGAAGTAATAACACCCAATCACATGAATTACGTTTACCGAATATTGTATTGTATAATATATATTTATATATACTGTCCTACTGTTTGTTGTAAATTGTAATTGCCAATTTAGCATTAATTAAGGAAGCAAGTATTAGGAACACTGGCAGGTAAAATAAGTAACATTTTTGCTGACTAGTTAGTTAACTAAGACATTAGCTGGGTTTGAATTTAAATAAATGAAATAATTATATAATATAATATAATAATGTTATTAAGGTTGGCAAATTGGTTATAGGTTATATAATGATATACACTTACATTGGCAATAGACAAACCCTTGTGTTATACCCAGCGTTAATATTAGCACTAACCTTATGAACCTACATGTTAAACCACATAATGAACTTTAGGGTAAGGCAGAAAAACTAGCTGTTTCACAAGTCAAACCTATAATAATAATCTAAGATAGACCCTGATATTTCAATAAACCTCATTTTAATCATATTACATCATGTTATATGATATTCTCTTTTATCAGTTAGCTTCTTTGATAGAATCTAATGTATCGATCATTGGATTAACATAGTAATAAGCCAAGTATTAAACAGTATTAATTTCATATCTCCCATTCCCATTATTCCTATAATGACATATAATTTTATAAAGATAAACAGTTCTATTGTTTTTCTGTAGTAACAACAAATTATTGACATTAGTTAATCAAAAACAGCATGAGTGTAATTTGGAGTATGTATGTGAGTTACTCTTACCCTACAATGATCTCAAATGGTGGTAGCTCTATAGGTTCCAGTTCAAATTCACCATCCTCACCACCTCCTTGAGCTCCCTGGACTGCCTCCCCATTTCCCTGTGGCTTCTCGTCCTCTGGCTTGTTTTTCTGCTTTTCTTTTTCCTTCTGTTTGTCGCTCTCCACATTGTTCTGCAATTTTTTTTCCATCTCTTTTTCATTCTTGCTCTCCACACTCTTCTCTTTCCTTTTTCCCATGCTTACCTTGCTGGCTGTCTTTTTGTCTGACATGATGGAGAGCAGTACCTAGCTGTGGTAGCAGAATAGCTTAGGTTAATATGTGTGTGTCAGGAAGCCAGAGACAGAGCTGGGGACTCAAGTCTGGGTGTGAGTGTGTAGAGGTGATTTCAGCCTGCAAAGAATATAGAGCAAGTCAATGTCACTAGGAAATAGAGGGGCAGCTGCACTCTCCTGTTCACATGCTATAAAAAGAACCTAGGACAAAACAGGGGGGAGGTCGACGTATGTTCTGTTATTCTGAACCATCCATGTCAATGGGACATGGACCAGAGACATTTTTGTGAACCAGTGTTATTTCCAGCTATTTCTTTCTTTCAGAATTAAAATTACAATACAGGTTAGAGTATACTTTGACTTAATCAGACACAAAATTTTGACTCCCCAGTTATGCTGGATATTAAAGTTGTCTACACTCCAACAACAGTTTATTAATAAACATTTTTGGCAGTGTGTCCAGTGCGAGTCAGTGCCTTCGGATACTGCCACAGACTAAACTCTAAGCCGTAATGCCCTCATAGCAAGGCCAACTAAAGGTCAAGCCCTGGCAGCAGGGGATATTCCAGTCAGGCCAAATCAGATGCAGAACTATTCAAACAGAAATATACAAAGTATTATTGCCATGAAATCTTTACATAAATTTTACATATTCCAGCTATCTGTTTATTAGAACATCAGGGTGTGCATTAGATTTATTAAATATTACACATACAGGATAAATGCCCTGAATCTTTTAAAAAGCATTTGCTGCACTTCAGGATCAGTCAGCAATTTTATAATGTGCTGTTAATGGAAGATAATCTCCCTCTGAGCAACATGGCAACAAACTGTATTCAGCTAAACTGCTTTGTCATTACTCTTTTCATCATATCTATTTTTTTTTCAATCCAGGTAGAATGTAATCATAGACCTTTTTTCTTAACTGACATGCAGATAAAAAATCTGTTGTTTTGCATTCATTGTTATTTTAATGACAGGAAAATGACCCAAGATCAGTTGTTCAAGTGCTGTTTTATTTTTCTATTTAAAGTCCAGCATAACTCCGTAGCCAAGAGGATATCAGATGTTGTGTATGTATACAGTGTTGGGGACTTTCTGTTGGAGATTAATATGGGAACACAATGACACTGGGATACAATTTGCCTAATGGATGTCACTGAATTGGAAATAAAAAGATAATGATCTCAATGATCTTTACTTCTCTTCCTTTTTATATCCTAAATAAATATTGCTTCTTTCCCTTATTTAAAATAGAAAGTTGTATGTGTGCTTTATTTTAATTTCATTGCAATAATTTCTTCATTTAATTCCTTTAGCTGTTCAGAAGATTTAGCTGTTCAGAGAATTTTACTTTAGTTTGAACACTGGCATCTGATAATTCCCAGTCACCTCTTCACATCATGGAAAAGTTATTTAAAGATATAAAAATCTTTGAAATGCGAAGTCTTACAACCAGTAGATTCTACTAAAAGTGTCATAATTTATCATAATTTCCTGATATCTCTTACATAGCTTTTAACAGAAGAGATTAAAAACACCCATTTGATGACAAATAATTTGTATTTTTTTTTTTAAATGGAAGACAGTTCACTGTTTACTTGCTGGCTGCTCATCAGTAGTTGAAAGAAGGTGCATGCCAGCCTATATTAAGTGCAAATGTAGCCTAACCTATTGACCGTTTGCATGTGATGTCACTACATCTGTCTGCCATGGTCCCGCCAATTTCTGAATGGCAAAAGGAACGTGACTTATCAGATGCACGGTACCAAAACCATGCACAGTAGCACTTTCAGCAAGAAAACACATCTGCTAATGTTACGTCATTCTAAACAAAACTTTGTCTACTTATTAATTCAAATAGTCTTTAAACCATCAGTATTTGCTTGCTTCTAACACAAGACAAAATCCCAAATGCCTAAACAGTGGAACAAGGAACTCACATTCATAGTGCACTAGCTTTCCATTTTACACTATTTGGAATTCAACCCCAGAACAGTTAGTTCACTATTAATTAGAAAGATTGAAATGTCAGTATTAGTAAATGTTACCTGCACATTATTTCCAGAGCACAAAAATAACAGCATAGCATCATCTTATTTGCAACAGAAGCATTGCATGAGCTAACACTGATGCTAGCAAACGTCACCAAAGCCAGAAGAAATCACATATTTGTACACCACAAGAGATAATCGTGTTATGATAAATTAATATTCTTATTACCTCCTTTATCTATTTTTACATGCTTGTTTCTCTTTTAAATAAGTTACAAGGTCAACCACAACATACGGCATAAACAGAAGCTATCAATTGCTAGGTTACTATTTTATCTCAGTGATAAAGCATGACATAATCCAGTAGGTCACATGGTTAGCATCTGGTAATATTTCAGTTTTTTTAATATTGCCAAATATATTTTATATTTGTCTCAAAAGTACACAGAGATCGTAATTATCAATGAAGATACATGGTAGCCTAATGTTGGTTAACGGTACTTCTGCCGTCCACTGTTGAGACTGACATCAAAAGATGTCTGTGTGACTGACAAAAGATCATACACTGTGTAGGAGAGCTTCCAAAGAGAGCAATCAATTGATCACATTCCAGAGCCTCTCTCCCTGCTTCATGTCGCCATCCCGATAATCTTATCTGATCTGCGAACATAAAGGAGCTGTAAAACGAAGCTGCAGGAAACTTTACAAGGCATGGGACAGTAAGTTTGCTGTGCCTGGAGCCACGCTAAGACCAGATGCCTCAAAGTAAACCCAAAAACAAGGGTGTAACAAAGGGAACCACCAAGTCACACTTTGACACTCTCATTGACTTCCAGAGCACATGCCTTTTAATGACCAAAGAGACATACGACATGGACACTACTTTAAACCATCTTTAAAGTGTGCCAGTAAGGTAAAACGTATATACATATATTTAACTAGTATGTTTTATACTTGTGTGTATGTTTTATTATTCTGGATAACATAAGATTAAAGAAAGGAACATGTGGGTAAGATATTTAATGTTTGATATCAATCTAAAGATGGCTTTATTCAAAGAACGTTGGTGAACACAAAATTGGTAGCATGAACAGAGCTCATGCAAAATTTCTTTATGAAAGGGTCATTGGTAACCAGGCAACCAACACCTCACCGAAGGGCTTTCCCGAAAGATGTAATCTCTACAACAGCACACCAACCAATCAACAACGCCGTTATTCCCTTCGCTGGAGGCGAACCACCAGATGAGAACGAAACGTAACGCAAGTAAACAAACGAAGCTGCATACCTTGCTGAAACTGGTGCTTTCATAACTAAACCATAAGATGCTCTTGTGACTTTTGTTGATCTAGTAAACAGTACAGTGAAACCTCAGATTGTGAGTAACGCGGTTTGCGAGTGTTCCGCAAGATGAGCAATTATTTTTAATAAATTTTGACTTGGAAAACGAACAAGTCTTGGTTTACAAGCACTAAGTATCATGTATTGTGCATGCGCTTCTTGTGGGCAAACACACACACAGACCCCTCCTACTTCCGCCTTCACAGATACACACAGACACACACACTCTCTTTCTCTCTGTTCTACACAGGAACACTGCTCTGTCAGAATTTTTTTTAAAGGTAAAGTGCAGGTTAATTTGTTTTATTTTTACTTTACAGCAGTGATTCCATTAGTGTGTCGCTAAATCGTGTGTCATTAGACAGATTTCCTGTTAATTTTTATCGATAAAACTCTGTTTCCATTGTGTAAGTGCGTGTGAAAAGAGTGGAAGAAGGGTAACTGTATAAGACGAGAAGGGGGAGAGGGGAGGGGCTCTTTAATTTAGCTTTGCACAAACGGAAAAACTTATCTGTCTGAATTTATTTTTTACTTTTTAAGGTAAAAGTGCAGGTTAATTTGTTTTATTTTTACTTTATTTTCTGTGTTAATTATTTTTCTGTGTTATAATTCTGTGCAACGAATAATTAGATTTTCCATTATTTCTTATGGGAAAATTCGATTTGGTTTATGAGTGTTTTGGAATACTTCACCTTCCAAACTGTTCGTATGTATGTGTGTGCGTTTAAGTACCGTAGTTTCATGTGTCGTAGATTAGTCAAATAAATTCTGGTTTCTTTATAAAGAACTGTTGTCTTGGTCATGTATTTTAAAATAAAAATTTGCCCAGATCTTAAGTTACCTTGCTAAATACTAGATTTTGTGTTATCATCGTTGGCCACGTGATAAGCAGAACTGGTAAGATACACTAAATTGTGCTAAACCCTGGACGCGTAGTCAATAAAGTGTACATTATAAATTTTGATTCAGTTAATCAAATTTACCTGAATACTTAAAGATTCGATTCACCTATAAACCAGAGCTGAAACCCCACAATGGATTAAAATATTTTATCTTCATTTTCCATTAATGAGAAATTATTAGTTTTTAGTAATTATTATTAATAGTGTGGCTGCCAAAAGTTTTTTAATACACATTTCAGGATGCTGCACAAATACAAAATTATTTAGAAGACAAAATGCTCAATTCTAACAATTATATACTATCCATCTCTATATTTTCTTGCTGGGATTAATTAAACCAGTTGTGTTGTCTGTGTGCAGTTTTACATGTTCATCTTGTGTCTGCGTGGGTGTCGTTTAATATCTTTCGTCCTCTCAGAAGCACCAGTAGGTAGACTGCCTAAATGGACCATAATAATTATTGCCATTATTGTTGGCATTAATCCACCCAAAGCCCAGAAACCATTTTATCAATATTGTTCAGTTTCATAACAGTCTCACACTTTCCCAGCCGGTCAAGAATCGCTTTAAACTGATACAGAAAAAAGTGAATGGAGAATTTGGTATTGTGTTTTTTTATGTAGACCATACCCAGTTAAATACTGAAAATGAAGCATCAAAATAGTAATTGCCTGAAGTCCTTCTTACAAATGTGAATATATGTTTTGTAATTCAATATGGTTTATGTCTTAAACTATGTATTATGTACATAAACAGCTGCATAAGCATTTTATAATTAGCGTCTTTATTTAAATTTTATTAAAATATGCTGCCATTTACTTACTCTTTGGCAGGTAGGAAAGCTCAAGCTCCCCAAAATAAATAATGTCACTGTGATTGCCAAAAAAGAGAGTACACTGAGACAGCATGGTACGTTTTGCTATCTTTGTTTTTAGACACAGATGGCTGTGGAATAGACACACTTTTTCTATGAACACTTAAACTATTTTGAGAATTTCTTTTTCAGTTTTACCACAGCTGAGCATTGCATGTTCATGGTTCATTTATCTGGATGGACACCCTAAATGTATATGTCAATTTAACTCCCAACAAAGACCTCCCTACAGTACCAATCAGCATTTTCATGCCTGTTAGAAATCAAGTGTTTAAATGAGAGTTTTTATTGTTGTTAACTCCTTAATCATTTGGATTTTATAATGGGTCATCATAGGTGAGCAGCCAAGGCTCTAAACTAGCAAGTTTTCTCTTTTTGCCAGAGAGCCAATGTTTCAGTTCAAATTCCTCAACCACTCAGCTTTATGCTTAGCTTAATGTGCATGAGAGTCTAATGAAATAATATAAATACAACGGATTTAAAAACAAAGTGAAGACAATAATGAATTACATGTGTAATACAGTACATGCCACATGACCAATTCATTAAATGTATCAATAAATGCTTCATAATATACTAAAACAGTTAAATGATAGTTTTGAGTGATTCTACAATTTTTTGCGTATAGTTTTTGGGGTTTACGGCATCCCTTGATAAAAAAAAAAATCTTTAAAACTACTGTCAATATCGAAGTATTTAAGACCACAATATGCTGTAGTTGGCCTTTAAAAAAATCAGGGTATCCAAGTTTTTTGTTAGGTGTCGAAAGTGTTCAGGTCTTAGTGTTTTGCCCACAAGGTAGAATATCCTTTCCACTGCTGTTGTTGTAGCTGGTACTGTAAATACTTTCTTGGCCACTAGTGAAAGTAGAGGAAAATCAATAGACTTGCGCTTCCAGTATTGCAGGGGATCTTCATCTGTGGGCTCCTCATGAAGGTATGCAGCCAGCTCCTGCTCCATACTCTTGGCTTGTGTGGATGGTCGTTCTTTGATGAAAGAGAACAGTCTGCTGCGTTTAGATGCAGATGGCTGAGCATCTGAACTAGGCTCCTGTGGACTCACAGGTTGGGTGTGCTTTCCCATCTCTTCCAGGAGAACCTGCTTATGCCAGTCCCGGTCACTGCTCCAAGAAAGCTTGAACTGCGGGTCCAGCGTAGTGGCTGTCACAAACAGAGGATCCTCCAGAATTCCAGCCAAATTCTGGTCCAACGCATGAGACAATCCTGACACCAGTCCTGCACACTGGTGTGTCACAACTTCTGCAAGGTGCTTGCGTAAGCCCAGGACACTAGGGAGGGCAAGACTGATAGACACATGCTTATCTCCCTGGACCATATCTGTGGCTTCCTCAAAAGGTTCCAAGATCTCAACCAGTTCTTGCAGTGTGGCTTTTTCAACACTGTTGAGAGCCAATTCATTTCTGTCTACAATGTCCTCCAAAAAATCCAATGATTCAAGCATCTGTCTCATTGTCTTTAGTTGGCTGTTCCAGTGCCTGTCCAAAGCTGATGGACGCTGTCCATTTCCTACTGTGCCAGGACCAAACACTTTACTCAGTTTTTCAGGCGTCACTGTAGTAACAACATAGTTGTAGAAACAAGCTGCTTTAGTAAGAGTCATGGATATCTGAGCGGAGGAACAGATGCCTTGTTGTATGCACTGACTCAGTGAATGGGCAAAGCAGTCTATCCTACACCGACCGAGGCAATGAATTAAAGAATTCTGCTCTTCTGTTCCACTAACAGTACTCTTCCCTTTGCCTACACTAGTTTCCTCATCACTACTATCTTCTTCCTCATCTTCCCCAGCACCATTACTATGAAGATAAAAACCAGGCAGGCAGAAAGTAGATCGGCTTTCACATGGGGAAGGATCAACAACGATGCGAAACACCTTACCCGAGATATCATGAACATGACAGATCTCGTCAAACTCAGTCAGCATGCGCTGAGTGTCCCTGTAATTTTGGAGAGGAATACATGATAACAGTATGGATCTTATCTGCCAGTCAGAAGTTATGAAATGGCATGTCACTCCCAGATAGCCAGAAGTGTTATTGATGGATACAGCATTGCTCGTACACAGGTCCAGGGTGATACTGCAGGACTCAACTCCTGAGAGAGCCAGCTTAGTTGCTAGCTGTACTTGGTAGCTGTAAGCCGGAAGAAGTTGCTGTTGTATGTAATGGCTTGGCTCTGGGACATAACGAGGCTCAAGGAGCTTAAGTAGCTCACGAAAGCCCTCATTCTCGACAATCTGCACAGGTTGTAGGTCACGGATGATCATCTTGGCAATTGTTTCCGAAATGAGGGATTGTCGTGGATCGCCCCGGTCAAATTTGGTTGTTCCCATAACACTCTGAGAAGCTGTTCGACCAGCGCCACTTATGGGTGTGTAGGAGTGCATCGCCCCAGATGAATAAGCCTCTCTTTTAACATCTTTTTTCCTCAAAAACTCATCATACATTGCTTGATGTTTACGCTGAAAGTTGGAAAGAAAATGGCTGTTAGTGAACATTTTAAAATAAATACTGTACACAAAAACTTGCATGTGTTCTTTGTTCTTTACCATTTTCTGATATAATAATAATAATAATAATAGTAAAGGCACTATAAGGCACAACGATACCTTGTGGGCTCTTTAAATATTTAAGAATTTCTTTTTTAACAAAGAGATTCCACTTTGAACCCTTTCTGACAGGGAAAACCAGCAACCTTTTAAATATATATTCCATTTTCCATCACTATGGCAGCATTTCCAGACTTAATTCAAATGCTAATTAGAGAATGCTAATTCAAACTTGTATTTGCCATTGCACTGTCCTTATGTGCTGCATAATTTGAGCCATTATTCAAATTTGATTGCAAAACACGCATTTGCACTTTTGCAAAATGTATAAGATTTGTGTAAAAATAACATGCAAGTCCATTTATGATTCTGAAGTAAATAAAATGATGAAATAAAAAAAGTCAGAGCAATTCCAGTTTAATCGTGCATATTTAAATGTATATTCATTTTTGACAAGAAAGCTCTTGTGTCCATTTGAATTTACATTATCAGCAAGGTCAAGCCCTATCAATCAGATGGGTGTGTGAGATTCTGAAGGGAAAAATATATATGCACAACTGTCTATCTTGCAAACCTGCCTTTCCCTGCAAAAAAAGGTAAAATATACTGTGTATATATATATATATATATATATATATATATATTTCTGTGTGTACTATACATGCATATTCTGTAAAAATGCATGCGGGCTATATTTCTGATCAAATGCAGTGGTTAGACTGGTAACATTGTGTATCAATAGAAATAAACAAGGTTTGACCTTTTGACCAGATACAGTATATAATTTTTTATACATTTAGGACAATAAATGTAGTTATAAAACCCCATTTTAGGATCGGTTAGAAATTAAATATTTAGCAAAACTCTATAAATTTGATGTAAGTTTGTGAAGTCAGAGTAACAAACTTTTCCAACATTCTAAAATGTCAGAAAAAAGAAAAACTAATGAAATAATTTTGCTGCACTACAGCCCATTGTGATGAGCTGTGTTTACTGTCTGTGTGAGTTTCCTCTGGGTCCTTTGGTTTTGTCCCATCATCCAAAAACATGCCAGGTGAAGTGGTTATATGAAATTGCACTTAGGTGTAAATTGATGTATTGATTTTGCCCTGTAATAGACCAGCATAAAATCCAGCAAAGTTCCCACCTTACAAACAGTGTTTTCGGGACAGATCATTGATCCACTGTGACTCTGACCTGGATCGAGTGGTTATTTAAGAGAAACGAATTAACTCGTGTACTAAATATGGAGCACTGAATTCCCTTCTCAATTGTTATGTGTATATTTTTAATCCAACATGCACTCCATACCAAAAGACCACAGTGATTGATTGACAGGTCTACCTTACTGAGACTATAAATGCAGATCCACTGCACCTGCATCTGGACTATCTTAAAATATAAGTCCTTACAATTAAAGATGGGAATGTAATTGCATATATCTATTCGAATACAAGGCTTTAGCATTTACAAATAGTCATCTTACTGAACTGAATAGAGACCAGGAAAAAAAGCAAAGAATTTAAGTAATTTACCTTCAAATGTGTAACGAAGTTAGAGGTGACTGTCCGCTTTGCCTGTATCCTTGTGCCGCATGCTTTACAGTTAGACTCAATTTTGCCGTTTTCGCCCTCAAAGACAATATTGAAGTAATCCAGAATGGACACTCGTGTATTTGACGCCATCTGGAAACGTGAAATCCTCCGAGACCGAAACAACGAGACACCTTTTCCCCCTTAGCAGCCACTCGACAGCTACCCGCTTTGCGCTTTTTTTGCACAATTCCGTGATGGCGTTCGGGTTCAGTATCCAGTGCTGCTGCTGCCGCCGCCGCCGCCAGTGTGGATCTGCAGCGCTCTCTTACACGACATGTTACACCAAACGCATCGTGTGCGCATTATGGCAATGCAGTTAACGAACAAATTCACGATCAAGTGCCAGAATCAGACGAGGGTTAACATCTGGCGGCTGCAAACAGCACGGTGTGTGTGTGTGTGTGCGCGCGCGCGCGTGCGGGCGTGCTAGTGTTTTGGACAGCAGGAAATACCCGTGAAAGGGGAGGGTTTATTTCCCCTCCATCATTTCCATTTCAACCCAGAGAAGAGCAAAAACACACGCAAGATGGGGTTTTCGTTCTCCTCGGCAACTTATTCCTATTTATTTTAAAAAAGAAAACTTGACCTGTTGTTTATAACTAGCTCTTGCGTACTGATAAAGGTAACTGAACGCTACATTGTTAATTAAAAATATATATTGTTTTTGTTTTAATCTTTTTTAATGAAGAACGGAGTTTGCTACAACATTAAATCCTTATATTTCTACTTTTTTGACTAATAAAACAATTAACTGACTAAAACTAAAATTACGTTTTCAATAAATGTATTTATTTGCTTAATCACTTATTCGGGAATATGTTTATAGATTGATTTAAGCATTATTTAAAAGATCCTCGCTTTAACATGAAAATAATGGGAGGGCTTCCTTTAGGATTAGCTGCTCTGATTGGACAACACTCGCTTGACATTACATTGTGATTGGGCAGAACACAACACGTGTTCAATCATTTCGAATTAAATATACACATCAAATGTAAATTAAATTATACCGACATACAGTATTCGTAATGTGAAACGTCATTCCCGTAGATGGCCAGAGTTTCTATAAACTGATGCCAGTACCAGTATTTTGAAAGCAGTCAATGCATCTGATATTTTATTTTTTTAATATTTAACATTATGCATCATACACATCGATAAAATATTTACCAATCAAAACATGCCCTGTATAACCATATTTAAAAGATATTGCAAGACTGTTTTTGTTTGAGTTAGGAATCACTCACATTATAGTACATACAAATCATTGTAGTTGAGCTGTAGACAAAAGCAGGAGAAAATTTGTATATGATGGCTAAGATTGAGATGACAACTCTAGATACTCAGCACATAGTACTGATGTTGTCAGAGTTCGAGGATGTTATTGTTTACATCCCAACTGAGCACAAGCAGAAAAATTATCTAGTACAGGCCGTGCTGTAATCCATCAATTATCCAGAGTCATCATTTCAGTCTGGACCATCAGACCTGCGTTTTTTCTGCTCACAGCTAATGTTAGACAACGCCCCCCAGTCCACACATACAAAACAAAGCAATCATGTGTGATGTGCTATTCTTCCAATTCAGAGACAGTCTTCTGCTTATCCTTCATCTGAGTCTGCATCTTCAATCTAGTATTTATAATCGCACTTTGCAGGCTTGCGATCTCAGCTGCTAGAGTAATGACTGCAAAAGTGAAATAAAAAATATATATAATGAGAGTGCACAGAAATACAGTAATATCCTCCCGTCAAGAATACAAGAATAATTGAAAGCCTTCATGAAGAAAAGGATTCAACAAGAGTAAACTATTTTTTTTCTCTGTATTTTAAACAAATAATAGATTTGTGAAGGCATGTTCACCATTTACTGCAGTTTGTTAGATAACTTAATGCTTTAAAGGGCTAGAACATATTCATTCTGACTCTACCACCATGATATAAAGCGATTTTAAAGTGAAGGATTACACTGAACAAAAACATAAACGCAACACTTTTATTTTTGCTCCTATTTTTTATGAGCTGAACTCAAAGATCTGTAACATTTTCTACATACACAAGAGACCCATTACTCTTAAATATTGTTCATTAATCTGTGTTGGTGAGCACTTCTCTTTTGCCAAGATAATCCATCCCACCTTACAGGTGAGTCATATTAAAGTGCTGATTAGACAGTATAAATATTGCACAGGTGTGCCTTAGACTGCCCACAATAAAAGGCCACTCTGAAATGTGCAGTGTGATCACACAGAACAATGCCACAGATATCGGCACCTTTGAGGGAGCGTGCAATTTGCATGCTGACTGCAGGAATGTCTACCAGAGTTGTTGCTCATGAAATTAATGTTTTCTCTACCATAAGCCGTCTTTAAAAGCGTTTTTTTTAGAGAATTTGACAGTACATCCAACTGGCCTCATAACCGCAGGCCACGTGTAACCACACCAGCCCAGGCCCTCCACATCCAGCATGTTTACCTCCATGATCATCTAAGACCAGCCACCTAGACAGCTGCAGCAACAATCGGTTTCCATGATCAAAAACTGTCAGAAATCGTCTCAGGGTAGCTCATCTGCATGCTCGTCATCCTCATCAGGGTCTGTACCTGAATGCAGTTTGTCGTCGTAACCGACCTGAGTGGCAAATGTTCATATTCGATGGTGTCTTGCACGTTGGAGAGGTGTTCTGTTTACGGATGAGTCACTGTTTTCACTGTTCAGGGTTATGGACAACAAACACAGGTGCATTTTATTGATGGCATTGTGAATGCACAGAGATATCGTGACGAGATCTTAAATCCCATTGTTGCGCATTTATCCACGACCATTAATTCATGTTGCAGCATGATAATGCATGGCCCCATATTGCAAGGATCTGTACACAATTCCTGGAAGGTGAAAACATCCTGGTTCTTGCATGGCCAGCATACACACCGGGCATGTCACCCATTGAGCATGTTTGGGATGTTCTGGATCAGCGTATACGACAGCGTGTTCCAGTTCCTGTCAATATTTAGCAACTTTGCACAGCTATTGAAGGAGTGGACCAACATTCCACGACCCACAATCAACAACCTGATCAATTCCATGCAACGGAGATGTGTTGCACTGCGTGAGGCAAATGGTGGCAACATCTGTGGCATTCTGCTGTGTGATCACACTGCACATTTCAGAGTGGCCTTTTATTGTAGACAGTCTAAGGCACATCTGTGTAATATTCATGATGTCTAATCAGCACCTTAATATGCCACACCAGTGAGGTGGGATAGATTATCTCAGCAAAGGAGAAGTGCTCACTAACACAGATTTAGACAGATTTGTGAACAATATTTGAGACTAATGGGTCTTTTGTGTATATAGAAAATGTTACAAATCTTTGAGCTCATAAAAAATGGGAGCAAAAATTGTGTTGCGTTTATATTTTTGTTCAGTGTATATACCAAGTTAAAGCAATAGTAGTGTCATGGGGAAAAAAACACTATCGTAATTTCTTGTATTTATTACAATTCCTAGTAACCTAATAATTTGTATAACCAATTTTTCCATAAGAAATTCAAAACCATGCCAACAACATCTACAAAACATCATATTAAAAACAGATAAATGTAAGGGTAATTATAGGTCACCATGCTTGTATACACTTTCCGTAGCTTTCCACTTACCTTCTTTAAAAGCCACCTGAGCTTGCTTAAGGTTTTGTGGGACAAGAATCCCAAACCATTTCAAAGGATCTTGATGCGGACATGGAGATTTTTCACTGTTTGAAATAAACTGAGGTTCAGTCTCGCATTCATTTTCAGAAGGATCTTTTTCTTCCTGATTTTCCTTCTTTTTAACATTCACTCGTCTTCTGAGGCCTAAAAGGGTAAGAGTGCTTTAAATAAGCTTAAAACATGTGAAACGGTGAATGTCTGCTATTGTTCAAATTCTATTTCTGTACATTTCATATTTTTGAGAGATAGATATTGATATACTGATTTAAATTCTGTTTACTAGCTAAAAAAATATTCTGATTTCAGTTCTTACCTCCCTCTAATGGTCCTATGGTGTCTACTGTATCACTCTGTTTTAGTTCTTCCTGTTTCTCATTTACTCGCTCACACTTGAACTCTGCTTCACCCTTTTCTGACCGGCTGCATTTTAGATTAATACAAATGTGCACAAGTAAGTATTCAAGTTTATTGATTTATTACTTACTGTAATAACTACCGAAAGATTTAATATTTGTGCACATGATATATAAGCAGAAGTTTTTAAGTACCTGGTATAGACATGTACAAGTGGTTTCATCTCACTGGCATACTGCAGGGCTGAGACCTGTTTGTTCCCCATTGAGTACCTGGCTTTAGAAATGTTAAACCATCCCTGTGGAAAGACAAATAAGACTGGTTTAAAACAAATCCGATCAAGATCATACAAAGTATATTCAGCTCAAGAACAGACAATCACAGCTACAATTTATTACCTCTTCTATGAGCGTGTTAAGTTTTTGTCTTTTCACCTCCAAAATCTCAAGCTGATCCATGAAACCAATTAACTGTTGGTCTAAACGTAGAGACGTAGGATCCAGGCCCATTGTCCACACGTGTGATTCGCAGCTGAGGTTTAACGATGTCAGAGACTGTCAGGTTTGGCCAGAATTATTTTAAACGTTGTAATATAGCGTTATTGGAAGTGTGTTTGTATCCTGTATTTGCTCCATTCACCGCGACGCCATAAAAAGTCACATGACATGAAGAGTCAGCTGATAGCAGATGTGGGGGTTTTCTTCCTCCTTAGTTTATATGCGGTTGAAAACCCAGCGTGAAGATTATTTACCGCCCCCACTGGACAGAAGTGGAGATGCGTACAGCAGAAGATTGGTAAGGAAAATGTTCTCTATTAAATCGGTTTTGGTTAAGAAGTGTAAGTAGCTGTCCATATGCTCACGATTCCTCAGTGTAATGTTTATGCCTTGCTTTTTTAATGTCAATATTAATTCCCTTATGTCTTCCTCGAAATCAATACACTCGCATAACAATCTGAATAGACGCAATATATGATAAATTTGAGCATTTACTTACTTTTAAAATGCTTGTTTACGGCTTTTTTTAAGCAATCCTTTCCATCTTCCATTTTACAACAGAAGTATAAAAAATAAAAAAAAAGTTACATTCCCATACCGGGAGTCGAACCCGGGCCGCCTGGGTGAAAACCAGGAATCCTAACCGCTAGACCATATGGGACTTATTTAAACACTCTGCTGCATTAAATTTAGTTATACAGTTTTACTATTACACGATTACAAATGAATTTTGCACCAAAACAAAGTTCTAGTCTTGATTATTTAGCTATTAACTTTTCACCCAGCTCAACCCTCTACACAATTTTGCATTGTTTTTTCCTGCTCCTAACTCATCCGTTCCAGCTATACAGGTCATTGACTAAGGTAGCCTTATTTAAAGTAGCTGTTATATATTAAGCGAAATTTTATATATATATATATATATATATATATATATATATATATATATATATATATAATATTATTATTTAATATACATCTGATATCACAAAACCACATTATCTGGGACGTCAGCAATGTACGCATTGTTCTTTAAGCCATCTTCCGACTTCTTAGCCAGCGCTTCGATAGCTTGCCGTGATCGTATAGTGGTTAGTACTCTGCGTTGTGGCCGCAGCAACCCCGGTTCGAATCCGGGTCACGGCAAAATAGGAGCGCGAATATTTTATTTTAAACATTTTCGCTCACACTTATTTTACTAACACACGTTTATGTTGCAGACAAAAAAAGTATGTATTCTGTTATCCATTTGGCTCATTTTTGGACAATGATGAGTCTATTCCTTCTTTTTAAATATGTATGAAATTGTCAAATTTCAAAAATGTTCCTGCTTTCTCTCAGATTGGTCAATATTGTGCTGTTAACTGTCCCTTTTTGCTGGACAGTAACTTAATTACCTCACCTCTGTTGTTCTCTAAGTTTGTGTTATTTAAGTTTATTTAAGGTTTTTCAGTGTTATTTGTAACGAGGATAAAAGAAACGTAATTTCGATTCTCTATATGCATGTACTGTACTGTACATGTAGCTGAATGGACGATAAAGTTGACTTTGACTTGACTTTCACTATTGGCCAGCCTAATAATGGGCTATTTTACTTGCTTTCTTAAGTATGAAAAAACTTTTATACGTATTCTTTGGGCTTTTTTAAATATTTTATATCTCCTATTCAGACTGTATATTGAGAGTTTATCTATGAACAAGCACAAAACACTTATGATTCATTAAATAACCAAAAAATAACTAAGAAATCAGCCACAAATAATCATTAAACTGTTTATAAATTTCTTATCCAATTATTTCCGACTGTGAAAATGTAATGATGCTTGTGAAAATGATGAAAGGGACAAATAAAACAAATTACAAAAAATTCTCTCTGTTAAAAACTAAAAAATTATGCCAATTTGCAGGACATGTCAGCAGAGGAATGAAAACATATGATGCACTTGGGATCAGATGTGTTGCTACTGTTAGAGCTGGAGATGCTACACTTTGGATAGGCGATGCTTTGCTTAAGACAAGAATTAGTGTGCTCTAAAAGAAATCAAGTAAATTAAATCTGCCCTTTTGAAATTTGACCTGTAAGGAAATATTTATGCGAGAAGGCTTAGAAAATCAAAACTAGGAATTAGTCCTGGGTCATGATAGTGGAAATGCAACGCTTAATTAGTGTTTTACAGGCTGCACAGGACTCTCATCCAAAGACACTCGGGATGCATGAGAAAGGAAAATAAAAATTTTGCTTAATTTAAGGTAATCCAGGTCCATGAAGGCAGGGAAACATTAAAAATGCACACAAAAAGACAAAGACAGGCAAAAGATTCAGAACAGGGAATCTAACGGCTCTTAAAAAAATATCCATTGAGGCAAAAAATAACAAGGTATCCAAAATAGTAACAAAGATCTAGAAACAACAGTAGTGGCTAGATCCTCACCTTTTTTGAACAAACAAGGACTCAATGAATAAAGAAAAAAGAGAGTATAAACTGCTTAGCCATTAAGTAAAAGGGTTAAAAGAGGAGAGAAAAAAATCACAAAGGCAGAATGTCTTAGTTTAGTGTCCAAAGTTACAGGTCCAGAATCCTAACACTCCAAGTTCTCTCCTGTCCTCTCCTCACTTTTGACTTTCCTCCTGCAAATCTTTTTCCCAAGAACAAAAGTTCCAGTCCTGGAAGCATGTTTTTTTGCTTTTATTTTGTCCATTGAGGCTTGCATATTCTTCTTTACTGCCTCATATATCTGATCCTGCATCTGTGTAGAAGGTCTGATTATCTCTGCCTGGAGCACATCTTCCACACTTCGTTTGACCTAGGAAATAAAAGGCAATTTGATTTTTTCAAAATGTATTATATAAAAAATACAAAAAGATGGGTACAAAAATATATTATTAATAATAATAATAAATATTTAATAATAAAATGTATATTAATCATACTAATAATATTTTTTTTTTTCAAAAATAAACTCACATTGAAAGATTCAGGTACTTCTGAAAAGTAACGTGCTTCTCTTCCGAACATTAAATAAAACGGTGAATACTGTGAAGTCAGTTGTTTTTTGGTTCTGATATTAAACAGCACCTCATCAAGGTTTTCGTCCCATGTTTGTGGTTTGTCAACACACAGTTTTTCAAGGGTTCTGGGAAAGAAAAAAAAATTACATTTACATAGCTCCAAGGGGGGTCACATGTGAAATACATCAGATATCTGAAACTATGGAACACCTGTAATCAAATGAGTGCAAAACTGATATAGTAAATCTATTATTTTGTATGTATACAGTTGCTACACTTACTGCTGTATTATGCTATTCATCTGTTCCACTAACCCACTGGTTTGTGGATGATACGGTGAACAAAGACTGCGTTTTATCCCAAACAACTCACCAATTTCTTTGTTGATCTGGAGAAAATAGAAGTATTGGTATAATTAAATGATAACAACAACAATAATACTAATAAGTTGTGAAAAGGCATACCTGATTAGCAAACTCCCAGCCTTGGTCTGTGAGTATCCTTTTCGGTGCCCCAAAACGATAAAACATTTTGACAATGCAGGTTGTAACTTCCTCCGCTGTCTTGGAGGCAAGTGGATAAGCCTCGACCCACTTGGTGAAGTAATCTATAAATACGCAAATGTACTGATTTCCAATGGAGGTCGTGGACAACTTGCCGATCACGTCCATGCCTACCAACTCCCATGGTTCATTCACCTACGCAAACAATTCAGATAATGAAGTCTTCTAAGCCAATTTAACCCACATTTGAATGACAACACAAAAACAATAAAAATAAGAACAATAGAATAAACGCACAATCACTGGAGTGTAAACTTCATGAAGATTCACAGGTCTATTCTCCTGGCACACAGAACACTGTTTAGTCTGCAGATGGGTATAAAAAAAAAGTTGTAATCATTAAATCAAACCTGTTTATTATAGGAAACTGTTGCACTAAATATTAAATGTAACAGTACATCAAGGAAACTCACCCACTTTTCAATGTCGACTGTCATTCCAGGCCAATAGTATCTGTTGGAAACAGAATCTATTGTAATCTTCCTGCCACTGTGCCCACCCGCCTTACTGGCATGAAATTCTTTAAAAATTCGTTCAGCTTCTTCAGCACCTCTGACCACCTTAACATTCAGCTCTTTCTCTGTGTCCTTATGCCGGACATAAAACAGTGCTCCCTCTATAGAAACATAAATACAAATTCTATTGCTGGATTGTGTGGTATGTTGCTCTTGGCAGGAATTATGCAGCAAAATATATGGAATTAACAAGTTAGTGAAAACTGGGCATCCATCTGCAATGCTAGCAAGATTTTTTATTAATGCATTTGTCCGTTTTGATAGTAATAAGATTATGCTAATATTCAAGCTATAAATGAGTGCATACTACAATGTCTTACCCTGGACAACGAACTGATGCGCACGTCGTCGAATGACGTATTTTTCAGCTTTGGTTATGTTCTCTGGGTATTTTCCACTACATTTGTAGTTTAACAGTGTCTCGTATTGGGTCGGATCCATTCTGACAAATAAAACAAAAAATAAAATGGAATGCAATCTCAGTTAAATCTCAGTGTTAATCTTCTGGTAGTGTAAAGGTATTCAACATTTAGCTAGTCTTCCAGTGGGAGGCTCCTTTAATTTAAACATTAACAGTACATGGAACTATTAAATAATGACATGAATAAATCGCAATATTTACAGCAAAACGTACCTCACAATCCCTTTTTTTATACCTAAAACATATAATCTGTTTTCTCTCTCTGCGTTAGTCAGACTCCATAGAAAAGGGGCGGCCGTTTAATAAAGCCCTACAGTGGGACATGTCGATGAAATAGGACGGTAATTCTTTAAAACAGCACAATTTTTGTATGTTCAAACAATTTAAAAAAGGTTAATGTAAAGTAAGTGCTTTTCACGACTGAAGTTTGGGAAACGAAACATACCGGGGCTTCCGTGTGAAGAAGCTAACTTCTTCTTCCCCCGCATCTGATGGTTGTTTTTGGCCGTCGGCAAGCAGCTTTTAGAGGCATCAGCGCCACCTACTGGACTGGAGTGTGAGAAAGTTTGTTTTTGTTTATTGATTTATTTTTTTGCACTAAACAAGAACAAACAATTCAACAAAATATTACAAATAAATAAAAAAAACAAATACAGAAAGAGATAATATATTAAACAAAGTTCTATTTGTGGCTTTGTATGCACAGGTACAGGCATCATCATCATCAGCTTTTATGTCATATTACAGTACATCGTATTGTGACATAACAGCGTCAACATTGATTTTTATATTTTTTTAGACGTTGTAACACTAACAAAAAAACAGGCACGTCAGGATGAGCTCATGAATGCCCGGATCAGACTGTGATGCGTCTACAGCGACACCCCACCCAACACACAGAAGTAAGGGCTGGCGAAATATTGGAGCAGTGTGAGGAGTGGCAGCGAGTTGACCACACACTTTGCAGGTAATGGTAGCACACAGATGTCAGTCATGGGTACCCACTAGTTGGTCTTGTTTTTGGTCTTTCGGGTGCTGCCAGCAAGGGGTCACCACAGCAGACTATCCCGCACATACAAGCTTGGCACAGGTTTTACACCAGATGCTCTTCCTGAAGCAACTCTCCTATTTTATACAGGCTTGGGGCAGCACTACATCCAGTGGCTGGAAATCGAACTGGGCCTTCCGGAATGGCAGACGAGACACCTACCACTGAGCCATCAGTGCCCCTAATAAATAAATAACATGTTTTTAAAAAACATCATAAAGGAGCACCAGAAGTAAAAACTAAAATTTATCCCATATGACTCACATAAATGTCAAAATTAAACAGCTTTTGATTTTTTCTTTAACTTAACACTTTCAAAATGATTAATTTCTTTAAATTATTGAAATTTAATACTTTCAAAAAACAAAAAGAGTGTCTTTGAAAAAAAAAAAACAAATCTCAAGAAACAAACTTGGATAAAAACAAGAATATCGAACCAAGTTTTTATTTTTTTATTTTAATATTCTATTGGGGTTTTTTCATCGAAAGTGCAACATTTTATTATTTTTTTTTCTTATCAAAAGAACGAAATGAAGTAAATGACCCAAAAAAAAGATTCATTCATTTTGAGGAACGAGATTCAAAGAACCGAGTCACTAAAATGATTCAAACTTCCCATCAAGTGGCTTTTATACCATAGAAATAGCAAAAGCCGCCTGTATTAGGGCGTAGCCTTATCCTGCAGCCAATGGTATTTTTTCCCTTCGAGTGACGCCATCAGAGTTGCGGGCTCACCGTCCAGTGAAATCGTGAGTGCGCTTTATTAGGCCGTCTGGCACCACAGCGTCATGCATGATTATTGGTCACAGAGTTTTGAAATGGGCTGGAACTCTGTGGTGCGACCTGTGCTTTAAGGTTTGCCGTAAGTTATGAGATGTTTACTTATAAATCTCGTACAGCAGCCTCTGGATAGTCTCGTGCATTTCTGTTGGCTAATATCTCTGTAATTCAAGGTGAGTACAAACTGTTAGACCACCTTAAAAAAAATGTCCATGAAATCATATGTTGACTGTATGTTGTAGTCTTCTTTGAAAAAAAAAATCAATGCATGCAAAATATGAACACGTGGGGTGTTTGCATAATACTCCACTTATTTGTGTAATTTTACATCATGAATAGTTAATTTAAAAGTTTGTTACATTTTCTCTAAATGCCTCTTTATATTTATTTTGTATGTTTCTAAGACTGGTGAAGAGTTGCTGTTTCACTGAGATTATAAGATCAATTCTATCTTTATTACAAAGATGGCAGCAGGACCTGTAAGTCACCCGTACTGGCCCAAAAGCCTGTCCATCCCAACCTACAGAGAAAATGAGCGCTCCACGTTGGAGATTTTGACTTTCCTGTTCTCAGTGTCGGGACTGTTGATGCTGTTAACCTGGGCTCTGACAGGAAAGGGTGTTGGAGGAGGACGCCTGAGCACCTACAGGAGGCTTGCTTTGTGCTGGTTTACTGTCTGTGGCTTCATCCACATTATCATTGAGGGCTGGTTCTCTCTCTACTACACCACAATTCCAGGAGACCAGAGCTTCCTTTCTCAACTTTGTGAGTAAACATTAATGTAACACAGTTAGTGGAAAAGTAATGTTTCCTGCAGGGGTACAGTGATGTAGTAGTTTGCACTATGGCCTCGCACATTCACTGAGGCCACAGTGCAAACTACTACATAGGGGATAGGCTTCAGGACCCGTGACCCTGTACAGGATTAGTGGTATAGAAAATGAATAAATAACTAAATGAATGATTATTTCCTACACTTGGTTATCATCTAGTGGAAAGTGTTATCCTGCATGTCTTGACACTGCTTATCCGAGGTGTTGTCTGCTGGCACAGCTGCTTTCATGCTGATTGTCAGGACAGAGAAAAGACTAAAATATTATGTACACACTCTTTAAACCTGAATCCTACGACTTGATTAAATGTGACAAGAAGAAAAGTTTTATAGGTAAAAGAACCATTAATTCACAAAATGAACAATTAAAACTAAATAATAAAGGTAAGTCTCTTGCAACCGTATTTGTGAATTAAGCACAAACCCCAGTATATCCTCTGATATAAGTTAAAGAAATGTAGGAGTTTTTAAAGTTAAAGGTTACGACATTCTTTTTATCTGTGAATTTTGCCTGCACATGGGAGGGGCAGCTGCAGTAAATGTCCCAAGCTACGCCCCCACGACACTGTCTTACACACACACATACACACACCTGGAATCACAGGCAGTACATAGACTTGTATTTTTGTAATCAAATGGGATAGTCTTTTTCAACATTTTGCACAAAAAAAAAGTGGTGCGTAATCATATAGACAGCTTTTTTTAATCTTTGCATTTATTTTATAGATCAGAATGTCAAAAAAGTTTATGCTAAGCACTACAGCAAACATTCATACAGAAACAGTAGAAGAAAAAAAAACAGTTCTTAAACAAATCTATCCCATTGAACTATGGCCTGTTAAACAGAAAGGATGTACCTAAAGAAAATTGTTTGCTTGTTTTTTTTTTGTTTTTTTTTGACAGGGAAGGAATATTCAAAAGGTGACAGCAGATATGTCATGTAAGTTACACATACAACTTGTTCTCTAATGTTGTTTATGTTGTCCCAAGTGCATCTTTTTCACAAGTGTCTTTATATATATATAATTATTATTATTATTATTATTATTATTATTTTCCTAGATCAGATAATTTCACTGTGTGCATGGAGACAGTAACTGCATGTCTATGGGGACCTTTTAGTCTGTGGATTGTTGTGGCCTTCTTGTACAATCATTCCTACAGATTTGTTCTGCAGCTAATTGTGTCTTTAGGTGAGAGGTTTTCTTATTTTTATTAATTTGTATGCTATGCTCATATTTACTGTATCAGTGTATATGTAAGCATTTATTTATTTAAGTTTGTTCCTATTGAGTTAAAATCCTATACAATTATCACCCAGAGCAAAAATGTTTAAGATGAATCAGGAGACACTTTAAAGAGTAAAATTTTTATAACACAGTGACTTCCTCTCATCCATAATTAGTAGGTATACATGAAGCAAGTGTAGCAGAACAGCCATGGAGTTAATCCGATGATAACGATAATGTGTAGGTTTTTCAAGTGTTACTTTTTAAATGTTGTATTTGCTGTGGCAAAGATCGTGAAATGAAGTGAATTTCTACAACTGCTTATTAACTGTACTGAAATAGACATTGCAGGACATTACTGATATTTCAACATCACAATAATATGTGTGCAAGATGAGGTACGCAAATAAGTTGTGTTGTGAAAAAACTGCTAATCGAAGTACAGTAATGATCAGGCTTATTTCGACTTTAGCCCTGTACAGTCTAAATAGGTCAAACTAAACAGAAGAAATAAAGCAACTCACCAGTGTCATATAAGAACTTTCTGACAAGATGAAATTAAGATAAAGTGGTGGTCCTTAGATTTTAGATATAAACCTACAACACAATGTTTATCTATATTTTCCTTCTAAATAAAATTTCAGTCATTGTAATGTCCTTTATTAACACTAATCATCTCTGTCCATAGGGCAGCTATATGGAGCAATCCTCTACTTCTTCACTGAATACAGAGATGGGTATATGCACAGCGAGTATGGACACCCTATCTATTTCTGGTTCTACTTTGTCTTCATGAATGTCTTATGGATCGTGGTGCCTTTTATTCTTATTATGGATTCATGGTTCCAGTTGAGTGGTATTCAAGCTTTGGCAGATAAAACGATTCCCAAACGAAAGATAAAGTAGATGAGAAAGAAAGGGAATTGATTAATGCTGTGAAATTAATCAAAAATAAAATTGACTATGGACCTGTGAAATTATTTCATCAAAAAGCCTGCGTAATGTACAGTACACCACCAAACTGCACACACCTTTTAATTACATGGTCTTTCCTGATTTTATTTTTTCTCCATTGTAAAACATTGCTGAAGGTATCCAAAATATGCAATAATCTCCTTTGAAGAGTTAATATTGAAATGTGTCTGCTACTTCTACTCTGTAAAGCCTAATGTGAGCTGCTGTTAATTGGTGATATTTGAGGCTGATAACTCTAAATTAACTTTTTTTGCAGAAGAGGTAGTTTTTTTTTGTTCTTGCTTTCCTAGGAAGGTCTTTATGAGAGCCAGTTTCATCATGGTGCTTGATGGGTTTTGAAAATGGACTTGACAAAATTGTTCTTGCAAGAACTGTTCCAGAACAGTTGACCTACAGTACGTGTCTTAAAATAACAACTGATTGTTGGTGTTTGTTGTTGTCTGATGCCAAATGTATTATTTCATCGTTTTGAAATCTTAAATATTTGACTAGAATGTAGAAAATAAATCACTTAACAAAAAACACTGAATTAGAAGGTGTGTCCAAACCTTTGACTGGTATCATAAACTTTGAAAATAATTTAATTATTATTATTATTTTTTTAATAAATACATTTTAACCTTTCCAGCATTTATCAAACTTGTTTGTACTATGTTGATTTCTGAATCACAAAAAAATTCATGGATAATACTGAAACAATCTGTTAAAGTTGGTGAACCTTGATATAAACCATTTTCAAGTATATTTAACACCATCTTCCCATAAACACATGAAATCAAAATTCTATTTAAATTTTAGGACCTTTTCTATGCTCTCTAATCAACATCCATTAGTTAGAGATCACAGGACAATGCCAAAACACATCTCCACCCTACAGGCCTTCCAACATGCTCTCTGCCTTGTGTTAAAGTGTTTGAGTGCTGGTCTTTTAAAATACCATATCCATATCTATTCATCCAAAATTTCTCCAAGATAATGGGTTGGTTGATTTCCACTGTTGTTTAATTAAATTTGCCTATTACCAACTGACATAATGATATTTTCCTCCATTTACCCATTGTCTTTTAAATAAAATGTATTCACTCTGCCTATTTAGTGTAATGCTTATATCATAATCCCCCCACCAGAGCAGTGAAAAGAAATCTTAACATGGATTAAGTTTATCCACAACTAAAAGAAGTAACATTCTATAAGCTTCCTTAGCACCACATGTTCAGGGCTACATATATTTATCAAGGGTTTTTTTGGGGGGTATTTTGGGATGCTGGGTCGCGGGGGGAGCAGTACTAATAAGTAGCAATAACAATACCAATAAATATTTGTATATTTAATTTACATTAAATCTAACAGTTGCTTAAAAAGGGGGCATTTAGCAAATGGTGGGGTATGTCCATTCAAAAAAAGTAACCTTGAATACTTCCAGACTTACTCTCACTAATTTGTATCCCCCCACCCTGTCTTTGGTTTCAGATGTTATTTAAGAATTAGGCTTTCCTGATATTAGTATTGCAAACACAATTCTGTGCTCAGGTTTGTATGAGACATAGAAAACCTGAGTAAAAACCCATTCTTTTAAGTTTAGTATGGGCTGACAAATGCCCACTTTGTTTTTACTTGCTAAAATAAATTAGGTTTTAAAATGACTTTAACATTCTTTATTTTCTCTTAATTAATCCTTTTTTTAAAGGTGTAGTTTTAAGCTAACTTTACCCAATTTACTACTAAAAATGAAAAGAAAAAAATCTTTTTGAACAATATAACAACAGTAACAACACAGAAATTACTTCCTGAACTCCCTGACCTGGACACTTATGTTCCTGTAATCACCGTGTTGTTTTACTGGCACTGGAAAATATGGCCCACAGAAGTAAATATGTGGTACATCATAGTGCCTGCTTATGATTTCACCAGTATGTAATTAGGAGAAATAGATTAACTAAGTAAGAGACTGGAGGATTCAATAAGAGTAAAAAAAATATATAATACACTAAACACTTTTTCTTTTTAGTAAAAATGGTATTGTGTAAAGTCTGTCATTTAATTTGAACTCACCCATGTATCCAACAGGCCCAAATCTTTTTCTTTTTTTTTTTCCTTTTTTTACCTGCATGGACTTTCAAGCAGAAGTAAATGGCAGATTTTTTCAATAGGGTGTACTTTAAGTAACAAAGGGAGCATACATGTTTATATTCATTTCACAGTACCTTGGACAGTTGTTAGCTGCAATCTAATGACATACGTGTGCAGCTGGGGGGAAAATAGGTATGGGTTTTTTGGTGGGTGCCTTGTATGTGAAATATGTGTTAATTAGCTGTAGTTTTACTCTACTAGATAATTGTCATAAATAGGTAAAATTTGCAAGTTGCTCTGTTTTAATTGTATTATATTTTCTTTTAGTAATCATATTTAATTCTACAGTGCATAGAGTAGCTTAAAAATAAAGGCAAATGAGCTATGTTAATCTGCTAAAGGCAGTAAATACCTGAACCAACAGGTAAGAAAGAGCACTGAATACCACATATACCTGTTGATTACTTCATGCAAATGTTTCCACTTCCATCTAACAATAAACATTGAAGGAATAGGTTTTCCAAAGTTACTCAGGGTGGGATAATTATTAATTGGATGCAAAAGTTGTTAATTATGACTAATTAAGGTATAGATTAAAATAGCAAATTGTGATGGAGTGGAAAGTGATATTTCAGATAGGGAGATAGAGACAGGGGCTGGAGTGAATGAAGTAGACAGTGAGCCAGGGCCAATAGAAACTGTGCCTGGAACAGAAGCTCAGGAGACGATTAAAGCAAAAGAAGGGCTTTCCTTGAATCTGCTTGGAGTACAATGCCCAAGTGATCCTGCCCATGTCATAAAGTTCAACATGAAGTATGCAGAGGCCAGTCCTGTCATATTCAAAGAATGCATGGTCAATTTAGAAAAAGTGATATAAGAAAAATCCATGGCTAGAGTATTTGCCTTGAACTGACACCATATTTAGTTTAAGTTGCCTTTTTAAATATATATATATATATATATATATATATATATATATATATATATTTTTTGCCCTGTTTCATACGTCTCACTCTTACCATGTACAGGGCTGATAAAAAAATTCCTGAGCTTGAACTTTTTTCCTTGCCCACGAGGTGAGTAGGGGTGGGGGTACTATGTATGCGACGCACTTTTAACACATAACTTGTTGGCCCCTGGGCCCAAATATATAAACAGCCTATATATACCCCTAGGCCCGTATTCACAAAGCTTCTTAAGCTTAAAAGTTGCTCCTAGTGACGAAATTCTATAAGAAAATTCTTAGAATTATGACATTTTCTTAGAATGTTCCCTTAAATTTATGATTAAATCTTAGTTAAGATAAAAATTATTTACCAAACATCTTAGCCCTAAAAACAGCTCCTAAGGTAAAAAGTGTTAAGAGTAGAGAGGAGGACTTTTAAGAGGCTTAAGAGTTTCTATAGCAGAGGACAAAATGGTGGAAAGAAGAAATATTCTCCAAATACTGAACATAAAGATAAAAGAAAACGCTGCTTTTCTGTCCAATTTGGTTTTCTTGTTGTTTTACTTTCTTACATCTCTCTTGGATTGTTCGTTACATAATCTCCAAAAGTGCAACTTAAAACATGCAATCATGTAAATTGGTAAAAGGTCAGCCATTTTGCTCCCATCAATCTAAAATGGTATAATAAAAGTAATAGTAAAATCAGTATGGTAAATAAATGTAAGAACTTTAACTACTTTGTGGAAATTGGTTGGTTCTAAAGTAGACATATTTTCAACATTTGGCTGTTTTAATTAACTTTAATATATTTATTCTATACAAACATTATGATATCATGTATTCTTTTTTCATAAAGAGTGTATTTCAAGACCTTTGGTTTTATCAACCAATCACAGTCCTTGAATTGCTGCATCATCTCTAGCAACGGGGTCAACCACACCCCCTTACTAAGATAAAGGTTTTTGTACTTTCCTTACTCAAAGTTGCTCTAAGACGTTTTCTAAATCACTTTTAGTCTAAGACTCCCAGCTAGGACATTTTAGGCTAAGATAGGAGCTCTCTGAAAGAATTCTAAGAAGCTTTGTGAATACGGGCTCAGATCATCATTGGCCTTTAGAGGCTCTTTTTAGATATTTTCATATTTGCATTATGCCTCCAGTATTATTCAAGAAAATATAGCATTTTCTTCTCAATATGTTCAGTGCCTAGATTGACATTATTAGCCCATCTTAGTACAATCACTGGAAGTAAGGCCAGAAAGTGGCAATAATAGTACTCCAAAGTACACAGGAATTTTTTAACTAATTGATTATTCTTCGCTAATTTCTTACATAAAGTGACAAGTGGATGGGCGATATTAAATGACAGGTCAAGCTCAGCAATAAAGGCGCACAAGCAAATTTTTAAGTCACGCGATCGGGGATTGAGGGTGAAATATTATGGCGTTATATTCCTGCCACAATTCTGAGCGATTCTGCGCGACTTCTCGATTCTGTGCGCGCTCGACCCTGCCTGCATGCGCGTGCAACATCTATTTTCTGTGCGCGCTCGACTCTGCCACAAGTCACAGACATCCACACACTACTGCTGATTGGCTTTTCCTTCTCTATCACCTGCGCATCTCAGATCTACAGAAATGACAGATCAATATCCGCAAACCTGATTCCCCCCCACCGCCACAGTACGCTGGAAATCCGGCGTGGTGCTGGAACGCTATCACCCCTGCGTGTATTGTCAGGTAATGTGTTTTAGGGAAGACTATGAATTCAAACCAGAATTGAGGGAATTTCTTATTCAAATTTAAATTCAAATTTTTTATTTTTCACATACACAAAATGATATGCCGTAAAAAGCTTACACAACTGTTTGTGGAAAAAGAAAGAAGAAAGGACAGGAACGGCAAATTTTGTCTCGTTTCATACGTCTTACTCTTACCATGTATTGCCAGGTAATGTGTTTTAGAGGAGACTATGAATTCAAACCAGAATTGAGGGAATTTCTTATTCAAATTCACATTTTTTATTTTTCACATACACAAAATGATATGCAGTAAAAAGCTTACACAACTGTTCGTCAACATGAAAAGGAAAAAAGTAAGTAAGGAGGCATAAATGCTAATAGGAAGAATAAAAAATATTAAATATTAAATCTACTATCTTTTGTTACAATGTAGTAAAATGGAATAAAATAGTGATCATTTAAAGTTGTGATCACTTTAAAGTGTAAAGTAAAAATATGTAAGTATGTACAAATGTAAGACTGTAAAAAATTGAGAACTGTATAAATAAACTTTTGAAGAAATTAAATTTGATCCCATAAAAGAGTAATGGGTTTCTCAAAAAAAGACCTCGCATTGTCTGTATAAAATTTACTAATTTTATACAGAACGATTTATTAAAGGCTATTAAGTAAGCCGGGGGAGACGAAGACTATTACGTGTTTCCTCCCAAACACATAAAGCCAGCCAACCGCATGCTTACACTTGCGGAGTAACACACTCGGAGGAAAGCACTATCCCAAAGCTCTCAGATGCCCCTGATTGGCTGTAGAGCCGTGACTAATGTGGGAGCACAAAGTACCTCTCATCCCTCCCTCCCTGAAGAGCTCGGCCTATCAGCTCTCTCTAGACCTCCGGCTGTGAGAGGTAACAGCATTACTCGGGGATCAAACCAGCAATCTCCGGATGATAGGGCGAGCACTTTATCACTGCGCCACTCGGAGGCCGAGGGTATACCTTGTTAAGTGCTCTAAATCTCCTCCTGGGATAGCCTTCCAGGCCTTCCACGACCCTGTATACAGGATGAAGTAGTATAGACGATTAGACAATGACACCTTTTTGATCACCCAAGCAACTGCTGTGAAGTGGAAATGTACATGTGTATAATGCCGACAGGTACGGTTAAGTATGGCTAACCAGAAACTGAAAAAGAAAAGGTTGAATTTGCACTAAATAAACCGTAACTTGTGCAAAGCAGGAAAAAGACAGCCGAGACCTTTTGTACTTATATACTGTACATACACTTTTTTTAAAAAGTATTGTGCTGTTCGGTTAAATCGATTAGTTTGGTCACACATTGCCATAATATGGTGTTGATACAAATTGCAAACGGCCCACAACGGCAAGCTAACTTCTTTCTCCCCCACATCGTATTGTGACATATTGGCATCAACATAAATTTTTACATCTTTCAGAGGTGGTAACAGTAACAAAAAAACAGGTACGTCAGGCCGAGCTCATGAATGCCTGGATCAGACTGTGATGTGTCTACAGCGACAGCCCAGACAATGCGCAGAAGTAAGGGCTGGCGAAAAATTTAAAGCAGTGTGAGGAGTGGCAGCAAGTTGACCACACACTTTGCAGGTAACGGTAGCACACAGATGTCAGTCATGGGTACCCGCTAGTTGTTGTTGTTTTTGGTCTTTAGGGTGCTGCCAGCAAGGGGTCACCACAGCAGACTAGCCGGTCCGCACACACAAGCTTGGCACAGGTTTTACGCCAGATGCTCTTCCTGATGCAACCACTTCCATTTTATATAGGCTTGGGGCAGCACTACATCCAGTGGCTGGGGTTTGGGCGCTGACTGGAAATCGAACTGGGCCTTCCGGAATGGCAGACGAGACACCTACCACTGAGCCATCAGTGCCCTTAATAAATAAATAACATGTTTTTAAAAAACATCATAAAGGAGCACCAGAAGCAAAAACTAAAATTTATCCCATATGACTCACATAAATGTCAAAATTAAACAGCTTTTGATTTTTTCTTTAACTCAACACTTTCAAAATAATTAATTTCTTTAAATTATTGAAATTTAATAACTTGAAAAACAAACAAAAAGAATGTCTTTGAAAAAAAAACAAATCTCAAGATAAAAACAAGAATATCAAACCAAATTTTTGTTTATACAAAACAAGGGCATGGTTTCAGGAGGAGAGTTGAAAAAATGAAACAAGTGCCTTTTTAAACCATAGAAATAGCAAAAGCCGCCTGTATTAGGGCGTAGCCTTATCGTGCAGCCAATGGTATTTTTTCCCTTCGAGTGACGGCATCAGAGTTGCGGGCTCACCGTCCAGTGAAATCGTGAGTGCGCTTTATTAGGCCGTCTGGCACCACAGCGTCATGCATGATTATTGGTCACAAATTTTTTAAATGGGCTGGAACTATGCGGTGCGACCTGTGCTTTAAGGTTTACCGTAAGTTATGAGATGATTACTTATAAATCTCGTACAGCAGGCTCTGGATAGTCTCTTGTGCATTTTTGTTGGCTAATATCTCTGTAATTCAAGGTGAGTACAAACTATTAGACCACCTTAAAAAAAAAGGTTGTCCATGAAATCATATGTTGATTGTATGTTGTATTCTTGTTTAGAAAAAAATATCAATGCATGCAAAATAGACCATGTGGGCATGTTTGCATAATACTCAACGTATTTGTGTAATTTTACATCATGAATAGTTAAATTAAAAGTTTGTTACTTTGTATTTATTTTGTATGTTTCTAAGACTGGTGTAGAGTTGTTGTTGCACTGAGATTATAAGATCGATTCTATCTTTATTACAAAGATGGCAGCAGGACCTGTAAGTCACCCGTACTGGCCCAAAAGCCTGTCCATCCCAACCTACAGAGAAAATGAGCGCTCCACGTTGGAGATTTTGACTTTCCTGTTCTCAGTGTCGGGACTGTTGATGCTGTTAACCTGGGCTCTGACAGGAAAGGGTTTTGGAGGAGGACGCCTGAGCACCTACAGGAGGCTTGCTTTGTGCTGGTTTACTGTCACACCACAATTCCAGGAGACCAGAGCTTCCTTTCTCAACTTTGTGAGTGAACATTAATGTAACACAGTTAGTGGAAAAGTAATGTTTCCTTTTTCAACATTTTGCACAGAAAAATTGTGCATAATCAAATAGACAGCTTTTTTTATCATTGCATTTATTGTATATAGATCAGAATGTCAGAAAAGTTACAGCAAACATTCATACTGAATCAGTAAAAGAAGATAAAAAACTTCTTAAGCAAATCGATCCCATTATACTATGGCCTGTTAAATGAAAATTATGTTTGCTTGTTTTTTTTTATTTTACAGGGAAGGAATATTCAAAAGGTGACAGCAGATATGTCATGTAAGTTGCACATATAACTTGTTCTCTAATGTTGTTCTCTAATTTATGTTGTCCCAAGTGGATCTTTTTCACAAGTGACTTTATGTATCCTTTTTTTTCTAGATCCGATAATTTCACTGTGTGCATGGAGGCAGTAACTGCATGTCTATGGGGACCTTTTAGTCTGTGGATTGTTGTGGCTTTCTTGTACAATCATTCCTACAGATTTGTTCTGCAGCTAATTGTATCTCTAGGTGAGATGTTTTCTCATTCTTACTCATTTGTATGCTATGCCTATATGTACTGTATCGGTTTATGTAAGCATTTATTTATTTATTTAAGTTTGTTCCTATTGAGTTAAAATCCTATACAATTATCACCCAGAGCAAGAATATTTAAGATGAATGAGGAGACACTTTAAAAAGTAAAATTTTTATAACACAGTGCACATATTTTAAAAGAGACAGCCATGGAGTTAATCTGATGATAAAGATAGTGTGTAGTTACTTCAATTGTTAAATAAAGTAAAGATCGTGAAATAAAGTGAATTTCTACAACTGCTTATTAACTGTACTGAAATAGACATTGCAGGACATTACTGATATTTTAACATCACAATAATATGTGAGCAAGATGAGGTACACAAATAAGTTGTGTTGTGAAGAAACTGCAGATCGAAGTACAGTAATGACCAGGCTTATTTCGATTTAGCCCTGTACAGTCTAAATAGGTCAAACTAGACAGAAGAAATGAAGCAACCCACCAGTCTCATATAAGAACTTTCTGACAAGATGAACTCAAGATAAAGTGGTGGTCCTCACATTTTAGATATAAACATACAACACAATGTTCATCTATATTTTCCTCCTAAATAAAATTTCAGTCATTGTAATGTCCTTTATTAACACTAATCATCTCTGTCCATAGGGCAAGTATATGGAGCAATCCTCTACTTCTTCACTAAATACAGAGATGGGTATATGCACAGCGAGTATGGACACCTTATCTATTTCTGGTTCTACTTTGTCTTCATGAATGTCTTATGGATCGTGGTGCCTTTTATTCTTATAATGGACTCATGGTTCCAGTTGAGTGGCATCCAAGCTTTGGCAGATAAAACGGTTCTCAAACAAAAGATAAAGTAGATGGGGAAGAAAAAATATTGATTAGTGCTGTGAAATTAATTAAAAATAAAATTCACTATGTACCTGTGAAATTATTTAATCACAAAAGCCTGTGTAATATACACCACCAAACTGCACACACCTTCTAATTACATGGTCTTTCCTGAATTTTTTTTTTTTTTCTTCATTGTAGAACATATTAATCTTCTTTAAAGAGTTAATATTGAGATGTGTCTGCTACTTCTACTCTGTAAAGCCTTCATAACGCCTCTAATCTGAGATGCTGTTGACGTAGGTCAACTGTTCCAGTTGTTAAAAATAAAATAAAAAACATTTTCTTGTTAGAGCCTAGCTGTAAAAATGTTGTTGTGTCAAGTTTTTTTTTTTCTTCTTTTTTTTATGTAAAAAAAAAATAAATGTTACCTGCATAAACTTTCAAGCAGAAGTAACTGGCAGATATTTTCAATAGTCTGTATTGTTACATAATTTGTAACTGTTTATTTACAATTTACATCTTTCAGCACAAAAATTAACCACCGTAGAACCGCCAGAGTACAATTAGGCAAATCATAGAAGAGGAAGTGCGGTTGTGCTAGACATACTGTAGCACAGCTGTGATGTGTCCATAGAAAAGAGCACAACCTCCCATGCTGATATCCAGCACAACAGAACAACCATGGGTGTGATATTGCTTTTATATAACAATTCACAAACACAGATTATTATTAACATATAACAATTTGTTAATCAACCAGTTATTTTGCATCGCCGACATGCACTCTTCTGAACTAACCAACAGTGAATGGTTGGAGACGGACAGTTAGTGACCGATAGTTAGTGTAATAACGAGGTTAAAAGTAGTTTTAAATTCTTACTGTTAATATGCAGCCAAAAGAAGAGGAGACTAAACCAAAGATGTGGTGGACAGTCCTGTTATTCTGCTTTAGAATATCAGCTTTGTTAATTTCTGCATTCCACGATTAAATCCCAAATAGTGTTAAATGGAAAACTAGTGTTCTGTGCAGCTGTAATATCACTTTCAGTAGATTAGGGGTTAGAGAGGGATTTAGAATTCAGCCTTATGTTAGAAGCTAGTTACCAATGTAGCTCACCTTTGGTGTAAATAAAACAACACAGAGCAAATAGTACGTAACATAAATGTTGTTTAAAAGGGCATAACATTATTAAATGTGTTTTCTTGGTAAAAGTGTTTCTGTGACTGGTTATGAACGTGGATTTTGGCATGTGGAGTACAGTTTAAAAGTCTTAGGCAAATGTAAAAAACTGCTGTAGAACAAGGTTCTTCAAAAACGTTTCTACATAAAAAATACTATCTAAAGTAGTAAACAGGAATTAATGAAACAAAATCAATAATTGGTGTGGTGACCATTTAAAATATACTCTAAGGTACAATTTGTGGGGTTATGTTGGAAAAACAGTTGCTTAGTTTTGCTGAACATGTTGCAGAACCCAAAACTCAGAAGCTTTTTGTTTTTCTGAAAAGTGCTCTTTTGCATAATATGCTATTATCTTTTCGGGCCTGCAGATATTTTCCAGTAATGTTTAGAAATCAGATGCTTGTTTTGTACTGACTTAATAATGAAGTAAAAAAAACTGTATATCAAAGTTTGTAGTAAGAAAAAACACAGGGTGCCTAACTTTTCCACAATGCTGTAGCTACTGTAGTGTACAAGATAAATGTAGAACATCTGGTACGCGGAATGATTTGCATCCACATTGTGTGCATACTTTTGGGTATAGTTTGACAAAGGGAGCATACATGTTTATATTCATTTCACAGTACCTTGGACAGTTGTTAGCTGCAATCTAATGATACATGTGCAGCTAGGGGGGAAATAGGTATGAGTTTTTTTGGTGGGTGCCTTGTATGTGAAATATGTGTTAATTAGTCATAGTTTTACTCTACTACATAATTGTCATAAATAGGTAAAAATTTGCAAGTTGCACTGTTTTAATTGTATTATATTTTCTTTTAGTAATCATATTTTATTCTGCAGTGCATAGAGTAGTTTAAAAATTAAGGGAAATGAGCTAGGTGAATCTGCTAAAGGCAGTAGATACCTGAACCAACAGGTAAGAAAGAGCACAACAGATTTGAATAGCACATATACCTGTTGATTACTTTATGCAAATGTTTCCACTTCCATCTAACAATAAACATTAAAGGAATAAGTTTTCCAAAGTTACTTAGGATGGGATAATTAAAGATTGGATGCAAAAGTTGTTAATTACTTTTACATCCAGCAGGAAAACGACAGCTGAGACCGATGGTACTTATATACTGTACATACACACCGTTACACACATTTAGATCACACCGTAACTTTAGATGGCCTTTCTGTTCCATCAAATGCAACAGTGAAAGACCTTGGTGTGATTATTGATTCCAGCCTTTCATTTGAAGCACATGTAGATAATATTACCAGGATAGCATTCTTTCACCTCAGAAATATTGCCAGAATAAGAAATGTATTGTCGCTAAACGACGCAGAAAAACTAGTTCATGCTTTTATCACCTCTAGGTTGGACTATTGTAATGCCTTACTGTCTGGTTGTTCAGCTAGATGCATAAATAAGCTTCAGCTAGTCCAGAATGCAGCAGCGAGAGTCCTCACCAGAACCAGAAGATATGAGCACATCACCCCTATTTTATCTTCACTCCATTGGCTCCC